>NC_048898.1:8832268-8975731 GCF_011077185.1 Oxyura jamaicensis
CCGCCCGCACCCCGACCGCGGAGGATGAGGAGCCCGCAGCGACGGTGAGTGCGGGGCCGCGGCCGGGGGTGCCGGGGGTCCCGTCACGGTGCCTCGGCGCCGCCGATCGGCCGCCTCCGCCCCGCCGCGGCGCTGGGGGCGCTGCCCGCGGCCCGGGACGGCTCCTGCGGGGGCTCGGGGCCGCCCTGCCGGCCGCCATCGGCCTCCCTCCGTCGCTCCGTGCCCCCTACCCCCGTGCCGCCGAGCCCTGCCCGCCCGCCGAGCCCCAAGCCCAAGGTGGGGCCGCGGACAGCCGGCCCGGCCGGGCTCCCGTCGAGCAGGACGCCTCGGGAGGCTGAGGCGCTGCCATGGGGCCCTGCCGGCCTGCCTGCCTCCCGCCCAGCGGCGGGGCGGTTGGGCTTGGCCCGGCAGCGGCGGGGGTCGCCGTGGTTTCGTGGGACCATCGCCCCCACGAGCCGGGCTCCCCGCGGCCCTGGTTGCGTGCGGTCCGTGCCCGGCTGCTCTCCGTGGCTGTTCGGGGCCTGTTGCCCGCAGGAAGGTCTCCTCTCATAGGGGGAGGCTCGGCTGGATCGAACACGTTTCTTGGCTTGTGGTCGGACCTCGTCCTCGAATACAAACCCGCGTGAGAGCATTATACGTTAAAACGCTTCATTTTAGTCTATATCCACGAAAACCCCCACGTTGTGGCATTTGTAGCAGTCTGTTCAGGTTGTTGTTGACAGCAGGTGTCCGCAGGAGGTAGGGTGTTGTTGCCGTACATCTGTTACTTCGTTAGAGGTGGCTAGTTTGTGGTGTCACTGCCGCTGGGCTTTGTGTATGAATGGACACGCACACCCCGGTGGGCTCTCAACGTGAGGTTTTGTAGAGGATCTTCTCGTGCAGCCATGAGTTTCAGCTGCCAGGATTTCGTGTGTCCCATTGGCAGCTCTTCCAGGGACCATGAGTTTTTGTGGCCGGACCTGAGTCTTAACCTTTGAAATCATTAAGTTGTTTGTGAAGGGACCCCTGGCTGTTACCGGGTCCAGCCCCTGCTCAAAGCAGAGAGAGCAGTGTTGGTGAATGGCTAGCAAGGAGTACCCCGGAGCTTGGAATTCACTGATCGAGTAGAGCTTCCTAAAGCCAACGTGTGGGATCCAACTCCCGGTGGTTTTGATGGTGCTCATCAGGACCCTAGCAGTGAGAACTGAATGCTTTGTTATGAGAATTACAAATACGTAATGTTGTACAGTAAGTGATAAATGTACTTTTTCTGAGTGCCAGCATTCAGGAATGAAGGCGATGTAACCAAAGTCAGTAACTGTATTCTGCATAGTAGTTGGCACACTTATTGAACTACTACAAGTTAGGGCCAGCCAAATTTGGGATTGAATGTGGTGCTTTTTCAGATGTGCAGTACACCAAGCCTGCTAGCTGCTTTTAAAATGGGCGTTTGCTGTAGATGAGCATTGCTATGGTATGAAATGCCGTGGAGGGTTGCACTGTGAAAAGTGCTCTGAAGAACCAGTGCACAGTTCTGTCTGCTTCTTGCAGTCCTGAAGAGCAAGCAGTTGATGGATGGCTTGATTATTTTTTTTCTTGGTTTAAAATTAGGAGTGACAGTAATGTATTTTCTAAGAAGAAGAAGTATAGAGATTACATGGCTGTGATGTATTTAAAAAAAAAAAGTAGGGAAGGAATTGCTTGAATATTCCCTAACATAAATTTTTATGAGAAACCAATGCAGGCTATATTTATATTTTTAAAGAATAAATTGCATTGAAAATAGTGGTATTAACTCTGAATTCATGGGATCTCTCTTAAATTGTGCATCAGTCAATATAACTAAGAACTTCTGCAGCTTTCCCAAGCAGTGTCAGGCACAAATGTGTTACGGGTACAGTTATGGGTTTGAAAACATCCCCTTCATTGAAGGGATCAAAGAACAGATGGTATTGGTGCTTGCACTGGTTTTGGTATAGCCAGACTTTCCAAAAGGACCATACTCACCTTCTCCAAAGCCCTTAAAAAAAAAAAAAAAAAAAAAAAAAAAAAAAAAAAAAAAAAAAAAAAGAACAAGCTCTCTGTTTTGTTGTGGCTGGTAACTTCTATCATGAGGACAGCACCTCTTTCCAACGGCAGGTAGATGTCTGACATGTGGAGCTGCTGTAACTTCTTTGGTCAACTGGGTGGATAAACGAGACAAGGCAGGATGTGACGGAGGTGTATTACACATGGGGACCTTTCTCCTCTGTTTGTCAAGCATCAGCTCAAGTCTCATCTGTCTGGGTATTTGGGAAAGCTTCTGGTATTTCTTGGTTCCCCAGTTTGTTTGTTTTTGAAAGAGCATGTATTCAGTGCCTGGGCTTTGCTTCGTGTACCTTAGTATTTTCCATAAATAAATTATGGAAGGGTCGCGGTAATTTAAAGATAGATCACTTCAGAGCTGTTACATGGACTCTGATGGAGTGCTTAGAGCCTTGTTTCGCTCATTAACATTCCCGAAATGCAGGGATTGGGGGTGGAGGGACAGTGTGCGTGCTTAACTTGAACAGCAAACTTGCCTCTAGCTGATGATTTAGTGTTTTTTCTTTCTTGAACAAGATCTGCAAAGTCTTCTGCAGTTGCTTTACCAAACTCTTGCTGATTATTCCTAGTCATGGTGATGTCATGGAGTTTCTGTGCCTTCTAAAACAGTTACCACTTTAAAGGGAAAGCAGGGAATTTCTTCTCTCTTTCTTGTAACACTTAAAAATCGCAGTAAAGTCTGTAGAGTGGTTGATTTTCTCAGATGGTGTTATTTATTCAAAAACTTTTTAAAAACAAATGCAAAATTTAGCTGGCTCTATTGTATCCTAAAAAAATAACAGGGAGATTGTAATAGGTGATCCTTGAAATAGGGCAAAAAGCTGAAGTAGTCACCTCATTTATCTTAACTGGAGAGCAAACATCATGTTAGCATTCTAAATAATCTTATTAATGATATACACCCAATAGCCACTGTGAGGGGCTCAGTCCAGAAATGTATGCTCAGTGCTTTGCACTCTGGGTATTTATTTTGTGCCACCAACCCCTACAAACAATTTTCACCCTAGTCTTCAATATTGAGAATTGCATTCTTCTGTAGGGAGGATGAATTTTATGTTCCTTTCATTTCTCTGAGAGACGGTGTCCCGATCCATGAGGCAGTAGGGTGCAGCCTCTGGAGAGTCTGACCGTTGTACGAGGTGGAGCAACTACTGTTGTAGTAGTTTGGGTGGATTGAGAGGATGGAAAACTTCATTCGTGTTACAGTAGAGATAAGATGTGTTAGTTTCTGATTATGACGCTGTTGTTTCAGCTGTACGAGGATGCTGTGGACGATATGATCGTTATCTGCCAGATTTATAATCCAGATAGCTTTACTCCGCGCCTTTTTCTAATGGGTGTCATGTAGTTGCCTTCCTATTCCTTTTGAGTTCTGCACATTTCACTCAGCTCGCTTGCTTTGTGATGGTCTGGTCAATGAAAATCAAAATAAGTATTAAAGCAGGAAAAACAATTGTAGTTTGTGATTGTGTTAAAATGCTTAGGTTGTATAAGTAGAAGCAACCGCCAAGAGTTAGTTAAGGTCCAGCGTGTTACTGCCTCCGAGTTCCTCCCGATGAAATCTATTGTTGTAGTGAGATGGGCTGGCTGGATGGAGCGCTTCCTGTGAGCTCATCGCTGGGACCGGTTGCACGTACTGAATTCATTGGTGTTTGTGTTCGCTGGGGGAAACAGCCTTCTGAACAGCATGAAGGGTATGTGCATTATTTAAATACTTTAAAAGGTTCTGATACGATAAAATCTATGAAGTAATAGCTGGTGGGGTGTGGTACCTGCAGTGTGCAGCGCAGCGCTCTGGTACTTCGTTTTCCCCCAGATGGAATTTCCCAAAATAGAGATGAAAATGTGGTAGCTTTAAACGCCAGTTTTATTACGTGGTAGGTTGGGGAAAAAGTCAGCATTACTAATTCAGATCTGGAGTATTGTGGATTAATTTCTACTATACATTATAACAGCAGCAACTTTTTTTACAGAAGTTTGAAATCACATATATTTTCTCCATGTTTCTTCAGATAATTGTTTTGCATGGTGGCTTCAGTCAACTTCCTTAGCATAAAATGTAAAGCAGCTAGCAATTTTTTGGCTGTATTCCCTCAGTTCACCATCTTACAGGAGAGAAAAGAAGTGTCAATCTTACCGTGTTTTGGCTGATACAAATACAAGCAGATGTAGCAGGGATAAGTTGGGAAGATATCAAAGGAAGTCTCAGAAGTCCAGAATACAGACCTGGTTTGTGGAAACCATTTCCTTTTCACTGTTGCAGCTATTGAAAAGTTCTGTATTTGCTTTTCCTGAAGTCTCTTGCCTTTACAGTGTTAATTATTAACCACTTTTTCTTGATTGGGGGGGGGAACATGTTCATACGTCTTCACACCTCCCATTCAAGAGTCTGATCCCAAACTTGACTGGAAATCAGTGGTAAATTGTTATTGTGAGCTTGAAATCAAAATGCAAGTTGATAGGTTTTGGAGCCACATCTGTCATGTTTTCCAAGCTGAAACCAGTGATCCTGTTAGTGATAATTTTTCTTGAAAACTTATAGTGTTTACCCAAGTTTAAGAATGACTGTATCATTGACGCCTTGGTGTTCTGCTTTGGTTAGCTAAAGGAATTTTTTTTTGAACCAGGCTGACTCCATTTCCATTTTTTGGTGCTACTTTTACATGAATCGAATCTTCACTGAATTAACTGAAGTTGACAGCTACTGGTATTGGTTTACACTGATCTTAATGTTTTGTAACACTGTTTTGGTACATGGTGAGTTATGTTGTGTTTTTTTTTGTTTGTTTGTTCTTTGTTTTTAATTACAATTATAGTTTGTTTAATACAAGTCTTTTTAGAAATAATGAGGAATTGGAATGCTTTCCTACTGAAAAGTTAGGGCAGAGGGCTATGGCGAAGTGCAGGAACATTCCCATATAGCTGATATTCTTTAGTTTCCTGCTCTTAAAATTTCATGGAAGGAATGCAGTGAGAGAGACTTGCCAATTTGGGTTGAACCAGGAACTGTGAAATAAAACCCGACCCAGACAGGACAGTTTTTATTCAAACCCGAGCCTCTGTTGAACTGTCTGTTTTTGTTCCGCCCCTGGCCCTGCTTCACTCCCCCACCTCTCTCCAAATTCACAAGTTTTTAAATGTAGAGATGTTTCTAATTTAGAAAATTATTTTGGCGTAATGAACTAAAACAGAAAGGAGGGGACTAAACTGAGGGAGGTCAAAAAACAGATGGAAATAGAAAATCTGAAAACATCTAGTAAAAAAAAATCACCCTTGAAATAATGGAATCTAAATGCTGAAATTATACATCTGCTCGGCAGCTGTGCATTCCTCAGGCAGGGGTTCTGCTGCAGAAATGGCATTGGTAAACTTTTTCTCAAAGTTTCAAATGCCGTTGTATAATATTTATGTCTCTTTGGAATAGTTCAGGTGATAGTATTAGAAATCCATGGGGAGGAACAGAGGTGGAGGGAGGAGGTGGTAAAGCGGTGTAAGAATGCCCTTTGTCAGCAAGCATCTGTAGCATTTAGCCTGTCCGCTGCATGAAGGTCTGTGACTTTGTCTCTCAGTGGTTCTTTGTGAGTATCTTTTAATCTCTGCTGGCTTTAATTTCAAAGGTGAGTTGGTCACAGAAAAAATAACCAAATAAAAACACATGAAATGACAGTGCACTAGTAAAAGAAGAATGGTACAGATAAAGAAACCAGTCTCAAGTGTTTTGCTCCCAGCAATGGCCAGCGTTAGCACTCCGGAGGAAAGCATGAGACAGTCTGCAGCAGGCAACTGTGGAATTACACCACTCTGTGGCAGCTTCTCCCTAAATCCCAATAACCCGAAGCTACTGGAGACATTAAATATGTTTATGTATCCACAGCATGTTTCTATACACTATCTTAGTATTTTAAAGAGTTCTGGTTTTAATTGAAAATGTCTTCTTGAGCTATTAAGGCATAAAAGTGTGTAATTTTACATTTTCCTTTGTGCTGTTTTCTTCCTACTGTTCTGACAGCATTGGTTTTAATCAGTTGCATGCTGATACTGAAATTTACTTTGATTAGAATAGGCCTATGAGCACAGATTATAGAAACAGCTTAGACTAAGAGCCTGTGATGACCTTTTGTTCTGTAAAAAGGTTACAACCAAGATAATTCTTGCTTCAAAGAATTTGGGCCCAAATTTTAAACATTGAGTTTACGTAACACACTACTAAAGGTGTTGGTTTTTTTCAGAAATTGAGAAAAGAAGCTCTGAGTGAACTGCAAATACAGGTGACAGGGTCTCTAGAGGATCTGAAAGCAGAAATAGGGCTGGGGGCAGGAGGGCTCAGGCAGAAGGAGACAAGGCAGTGGGACAGCAAGGGAGGTTGGACGGATTTGAGCTCTGCAATGCAGGAGGGGGTGAGGTGGGCGCTCAGTGCTTCCTTCCCCCGAACCCTTCTCCAGCAGATGGAGAACTGCTCATTGTTCTGAATTTAATGCTGCATAGGAGGTGCTATGCAGTATTTTCTTCAGTATCTTTCCCTTCTATCTGTACTTTTCCTCCCAGGAAGTAGTTTGCTTTCCATTGTTGTCATTTTTTGTTTCTCCCTCCAGCATCTCTGACCTCACCACAGTGTGATACGAGGTTTCCACCATTGAAGTTCTGTCAGTATGCCGATTCCCTCCACACAACTTACTACTTTTATTTGCTTATCTTGATTTGACTCCGCTTGCCACATACTGGGGGACGTACTGGGAACAAACAGGAGAAATCAGAGGTGTGCGTGCAGCCACATGGCCACCATCCCACTGAGATCCTGCGGTGGTACAGGCTGGGACTGGCCTTGCGGAAAGGGCCCTGGGGTCCCTGTGGACAAGTGCACCATACGCCAGCAACGTGTGCGTGCAGCAGAGCAGGTGAATGGTGTCCCGGGTTGTGCTGGGAAGTGTTGCCAGCAGGTCGAGGAGCGTGGTTGTTCCCTTCGGCTCGGCACCGGTGAGACCTGTCTGTGCTCCCCGTACACGACAGACAGGTGGCTAGTGACAGACCGTGATGGTGCTAAGGGACTGGAGGACCTGTGTGTGAGGTGGGACTGAGAGGTGGGACAGCTCAGCCTGGAGAAGAGTGCTCAGGGGTGTTTTACCAGCGTGTATAAATACCGGACGAGAGAGTGTAAAGGAGACTGCACTGGAGTCTCCTCCGTGGTGGTCGGTGACAGGACACAAGGCAGTAGGCACAAAGTGGAATACGGGAAATTCCATTTAACCATCAGAAGCACTCTTGTGCCTTTAAAAAAAAAAACACAAAAACAAACAAAACAAAAAAAAACTGTGAGGTTAGTCAAACCATGGATCAGGTTGCCCAGAGGGGCTGAGGAGTTTCCTGTCTTAGAGATACCCAGAACATGACCAAAAGCAACTCTGGGCGGTGTGGGGAAGCTCACCCTGCTGTGAGCACCAGCCAGCTTTTAGGGGTTGCTTTCCACAGCATTCAGTCTCTGTCTCTGTAAATTTGGCATTAGTTGGTGGGTCTTAATTTACTGAAACCTGTTTTAACCTAGACAAATCTAGGTATTCCTTTACATTCTTTCTTCCTTAAATCCTTGGCTTTTCATTATCTTTCCTTCTGAATTTCTCAGAATATTATCTTTCAGTTTAGCCTTTCATTCTTAATTTTTTCATGCCTACTGCCATGTCAGTTGCAATTTCTGTTGGTTTGTTTCAAGTTGGTTGAGTAAGGGAGCCGTGTCTCTCAAATATTTCGGCTGTTATGTGGAGTGAACGGATCCTCTGCCTCCTCCATCTACTGTGCCATTAACCTGGGCTAGCATTTGCCGTACCCCTCTAAGTTAATTCAGGCCCCTAGTACAGCAGACAACTAACCCAGCCAGAGGGAGAATCAGCGTGTTACTTCTGGATTAGCAAGTTAAAATGACTTGCGGAAAGACATGATGAACCAGAGCTGGTGCAGAAGGAGGTAGGGTGGGTCTGCGTTGTTGCGAGAGGGAAGGAAGGGAGAGAAGGGAGCTATTAAATCTGCCTAGTTGTTTGCAGAGCTGTGCCTGAATGTATTCAAGAGAATTCATCTAACAAGCATTATGTGATCTTCCTGAGGGAAGGAAGCTTCCAAGTGTTAAGCAACTCTCCCAACTGCTTTTTAGATAGGACTTGAGGGGAAGGCACTGTTCTCGCTAGGTTACTCTTCTGAACTAACTGGAAACTCGCTGTCCTCCATACTGGCTTTGCCACTTGCTCTGGCTTTGAAATAGTTGAGCTGCTAGCTATTTTTTTACTCTGTCTGCAGAGTCACCAGGTTTCAGCATTTTTGCTTGGTCTTTAGTATTCTGGCTAATGGTAAATAATTTTCACCCCAGTCTGTTTTTGTTTGTTTTGGTAGTTTTTTTTCTTGTTTTTATGAGTCTGCTAACTAACTTCTGTCTGCTGCAGAGTATTAACTAAGTGTTGGAATGCATAACTTGTCACATAAATTACCGGGGTCAAGAGTTTTAAGGAGAATCACTATGAATTTGCTCTCTACTCACTTTACTATTTTAAATCTGTTTTCTCTGAGAGAGAAAGTGAAGGTGGCAGACGTGATGGTAATTCTGCGTATTATAGGCATGAGATATTCGGAACTAGGCCAACTGGTATAATGAACTATGATGCATGTACGCAAGTATTCACACACACGTATACACAGACTGGGGAAGAGGCATGCAACTTTTATAAGCAGAGGTCATACCTTACTTATTAGACTTTTGAAGGAATAACAGGTATCTGGTTAGCTGTGATCCAGTTCATGAAGTCATCTTGAAGTTAGGAAATATTTATGTCCCCCGAAAAGAGAAAAAGGCAAAAAAGCCCCCCAACCCCCAAAAAGAAAAAAGGTGGGAGGAGAACTCTATTGCGTGTCAATAATGGAATACAAAAGAAATGAGGGGGGGAAATAAGGAATTTGCAGTTGCTTGTACAGCGGAAAGGTACTAACAGCCTCTTGGGAAGTAAGTGGCAGGGTCTGTTCCATTTTGTGTGTTCAGAAATGATTTGGAAAGGGGAGTAGATAGTGATGAAACTTGCTGTAGCACTACTGAATGTCTGGAAGATAAAATAGCAGTGAGGTACACTAAGTGCAATGGGATTTAATTCTGATGGGGCGAAACAGTAATAGACTCAAAAGTAGGTATTAACATTCTGGGAGATCTTGGGTAGTTTTCTGAACAGCTCTTCATTGTGAAGATCCAACTTTAGATTGTAACTACCTGCTTACAGTTATTAAAAAGTCTTAAAAGTCTTTTTTTATTCTTATTATTCTTATCCTCTTCCATCCTCCTCTTTGTTTCTGCTGTCACTTTTGCATCAATGCTAGTAATTGTGGCCAGGTGGAAGGTCAGATTTGCTTGCTAATCTGACTGAAAACTAACCCTACAAAAAAGACCTGAATTTTCAGCCCCTCCAGCTCACCATGAGACCAGATGTGAAGTAATGCGAGAGGAGGGGCAGCACTTCCCTTCTTGCAATCAGCACAGTCTTAAATAAGCTTAAGCCAATTTTGAAGCAGCATTCTATAGAGTCATTATACGTTTTTTTTAAATGTGATTATGCAGCTGTGCGCATTGATTATACATAAACATGCGTATTGTATAATTCTGTAACACAATTTCTACAATCCCATTAAAACTAGAAGGTTGGGCTTTTTTGGTGGATTTTTTCCCCTCTCCCAGCAGTACTAATGGGATGCAATGCTAGATAGACTTGGGCTTCTTGAGTCAGGGAAAGAAAAACAACTGAGAGGGAAATGTGGTGGTAATCTATCAAACATTAAATGATATTAAGAAATTGATAGGGAATAATTTTCACTGTTTTTTTTCTTTTCCACAATATAAGGAAAGACAGGCTACAAGCACAATAAAATGTGGAGTCCCTTGCCCCTCTCACAGTTAATACTGTAGTTGAAGAGTGAATGGAGGAATGTGTAGCTCAGGCCAAAAGTATCGCACAAGTTTGGGATGAAACAGACGTGTTGAAGGAGGTGCCCATTAATGGCAATAGCGTGGTGATTTGTAACTTGGGTTAGGAACTGCGTGGGCTTCTGGGGGGGGGGGGCAGGGAAGGTGCTGTTCCTCCCTTCTTTCCCGACAGGTCTGGTTACAGGCAGTGTCCCAAGCAGAGGACTCAGCCAGACATCTGGTACAATCACTATGCTAATCCTTAGGCCTTTTATCACACTAGCACACACACCCAAGCACGTCAGCTTCTCTGCTGTGTATTCAGAAGTGTCTTTAACACCTACTTTTTGTTATATTGCGCTGGCGTCTAGCTGCCTTCATTGACACATTCATTGGGTTTGGTTTAATGATATTGCCATCAAACGTGAAGTAACATGTTTTTGCTGTCTAACTTGTCTTGAACATTTTCTGTTCAGGTATTTTATTTTGCTTAGTGTGGAAAGACTGATGATATAGTTTCCTAAGGACTGCAGCGTTACAGCCAGATAGGCTTCCATTGATGTCTGCAATGAAAATCTGCTAGACGAATAACTAACTAGCAGACTGAGGGCGGTTTTGTGTTACAGATAAGCAAGCCCAACAGCTAGGTGCGCTAGAAAGGCCAGTTCTGCACTCATTACCACCACCCATGTGGATCCTCACCTTTCCCTTTTCAGCAGCACTGGCACTCCTGTGATGCTGCAGGAAGTTAAACTACAGCCTGAAAGCCGCCTTTTTTTTTTTTTTCCCTTTTTATTTTTATTTTTATTTTTTTCCCCATAGGCTTCACTTTTTGCCAGTCCAGCATGGTAACACTGAGGGCAGACCGAGCACCATGTTGGCCTATGGAATGCCCCATCCAGCTGCAGCGTGACTGCAGCGTAGGGTGCTTGTGGGCAGAGCTGCACTGTGGGAGTGTTAGCCATTTGGGAACGCTGCTTTTCAGTGCCTGGAATAATAGTCTTCCCGTGTAAATTCTTAGTGGATGGTGAGCACGTTCTCCCCTCACCCCCTAGGCAAAAATGGGATGAGCAGAAACTTTGTCTTCCTGTCCCCACATTCATCTTCATTCTCCTCCTTTTGCAGTGCTGTCCTTTGCTTCAGTTAAGTGTTTCTGTATCTGATGTAGTGTGTAAGACTTCGGATTTTGGCAAAGCTCTGATCCTGAAAGTTTCAAAGACAAGCTGCACATATCAGCAGGCTTGAAGATTAGGTGTTTGGTAATGTGGAGTGGATTTGTCCTTGTTTTGGTTTCAAAGGTCTCAAGCTGTGTTAATGTCCCCAGAGGTGAAGGATATTACCATCAGAAGTGTTCTGTAAGCTTGTTATGCCTGATGAGGGGAAGTCAATATGCACATACAGTCCAGCCAGCGAGACATTGTTTGGCACCAGGAGATGTGGGAAGGAGACGGGCAGAGAGCTGTGGTTAGAGGAATATGCATGTCAGTAGAAAAGTGGCTACACTGCAAAGGATGGTGAGAGTGAAATCCTACAGGATATGGGGGGACAGCTGGAGCAGTTGCATTGGGAAAATATGCATACCAAACGAAAACATACATCTGTAGGAAACCAGGCTTTCCTAGGTCTGTTGCCTGCTGTGCGATTTGTTTGATGGGTGGTGACTTTTTTCTTCGTGAATGGAGAGAAAACTTGAAATGAATAACGTAGGAGAGGTGTAAGAACCAAGAAATACCATGGTATTTGTTTGGCTTCATGGCCAGGGCAGGAGTCGTCACTTCAGCTGAGTTCTTTTGTTCTGTTTTCATCGGGTAACCCAAGCTTCAGAAGAACAGAGAAAACAATAGAATCTTTATGTAGCCATGTATATTCTGTTCCCAGATCCAAGCAATTTTATATAGTCAAAAGGAGCTTGAAAGGGCATAAATCTAGTAAGTAAAATGTGGATGCTCTTTTCTGTATTATACAGAGCTGGCTCGTAGCTATGAATGGGGAAATACAGTTGAGAGTTATATACAGTATACTTACATGTATTTTCCAAAGAACTGCTGCACTTGAAGCAGAAGACTCACTTTTTGACAGTGGGTATGATGGAAATAAATGCCATCTTCCCAGTGCAGTTGCTGTGAGAGAATAATCTAAAAATAGCATTGAAATTTGCAACAAGGTCCAAGGAGTACCCATGTTTATACATTAGTATGTATGCAGTCCACACTCCTCCGCCTACCAAACCCATTATATTATCCTAGCAAGCAGGTTTTGTATAAACTGCCTGAGAGTCAGTTTTTCTTAAAAATTCTGGATTTGCTGATGCTTTTGCACTGCATTTTCTTTCCAGTGGGAAGCATTGATTATTGTCCAGAACATGTAGTTTTGGGAGGTAAACCAGGAAATATTTTATCCTCATGAAAACAAATTTCCCAATTGCTATTGTTTTTGTTTATTTTAATTTACAGAGTGCAAGTTTCTAAAAGCATATGTTAATTATAACTTTTTTATTTTTAGTTGCGTATTTCAGAAGATTGTTTCTTTGTCCTTGAAAGCAGTAACATAGGCATAACTTCATTTGGTTAGACTCACTTCAGTTATAACACATTAGGACTACTTGGGCAGTTATATTACAGATTGGTGTCTAAAGTGGTGCTTATAAAAGTTGTTAGTAAGGTTCACAATTGCATTTCTTTCATGAAATTAAGTATGTTCAGAAGGATGGTTGGTTTATAAGGGCTTTTGTCAGGCTCTGTATACACCTAAGATTAGCACTAGGAAAAGAAGCTAGAGGATGTTTTCCATTTCAGTACTGCTTTTTAACAATAATTATTGTGCAGCTATTTAAGTGTAATTTATTTTGTCTCTTTTCTGCTGATAATCACCATTTCGCTATGTATTTTTCTTTGATATGTGGTCTGTAGCTTTCAAATAAGGTTGTGATTGTGAAACCACAAAATTTGTTACAAGTTGGTATGTTTCCTGATGCTACTTGTCATTTATTACAATAATCTCCACTGATGATGGGACTGTTTTGACAAAAAAAAAAAAAAAAAGGGGGGGGGGAACCGTGTGAGATATACAGATCAAATAACCTAAAATAGTGGATTCATTTTAGACCTAAAAGTCTGGGGAAGAAGGCAGAACTCTAATCTTTCATAATTGTTATCCCTTTTCAGTATGTTCTGGGAGCTTAGGGTTTGGGGGATTTTTTTGGTTATCTGTTAATTTTTGTTTTTTTGCCACTCCAGTGACGGGTTGTAATCTTTGCTGGAATGAAATTTGTGTTGAAGTGAAGTACTAAAGGCATTTGTGAATGTCCTTATAAAACTTCAGAGTCATGTCTTCCAACTGCTCTCTTGGAAAGCAGTGTACCAGCAGAGAATATCTTTGATAAAATATGTGGGCATGTTTTATTTTAGGGTAATGGGTTCTATCTGTGTTGAAGACTTCAGGATGACTTTGTATTTTCAGTGCCCTCTCTCTCTCTATATATATGTATATATGGTGCTTGTGTGCAGTACACCAGTAAAAGGTCCTGGGGACCAGAACACAACCTGTGGGAGAGGCAAGTTGACATGTAAAGAAAAGGAGAGAGGGACGGAGGCACAACTGCCGGGAAGATGCTGGGGATGGAACTGTTATGTAGGCCTTCTGGAAAAGACTCAACACTCAACGTTGTGCAAGCATTTAATATCTGTCGGGTAATCATGTTATGGTGGTTTGAACTTCAATTTTAATGTGTAAACATACTTGCTTTTCCACTCCTGACCAACAATTTGAATACATTTTATTCCAAACGAGTAAGCATTATTAAATATATTTTAAAAGAAAAAAAACACTGAATGTTTACTTCAGAATATTTGGGGAATTTCCTGTTACCTTGAGGTTAATACAGAAATGTGAAGTAAAACAGAAAATACTGACAGTTAGAAATCATGATCTTGCTTCGAACTTTGGATATCAGATCCCAAATTGTAGATCAGAAGTAACCGTTCCACAAAAAAATTTAATAGGTGAGTAACAGATAAGAGTTGTAATACTTTTTTTGTTTGTTTGGGGGGGAGGGGAGAAGTAAAGAGCTAGAGTTTTGCATAATGTGTGATGTGAAAAACTGAAGGTATTGTATGTGATGCATGCAGGAAAACAACCGTTTTGCTTTCTGTAAAATACGGTCTTGCATATTTAAGTCAGCATTTGCAGTAAATACAGATACTGTGTAGAAAGTGGTTATATTTTGTAAGTATCAAAGGCATCTGTGTAAGATTTTTATTCTGATACATCACCAAAAAAAATAACAGTGAATTTACTTTGCCTAGAATGTAAGGGTAAAATAGTTTGCTGTTGGTGCTTCTGATCCTTACAGTGGTTATTGGTTAAGGTTTAAAAACGTCCATAGTGGGTTTTTTTTTGTTGTTGTTGTTGTTTCTGGGGGGTGGAAGGTGTTAAATGTATTAGAATATAGGTAAGGGTGATATTGATAAACATCCAGTCTACTGTAATTTCTTTTCCAGATTTTAGGTCTTCTGGAAGCCCCCATCATAGTGGTATTTGACCTTCCTTACTGAATTCTGGGGTTTGATCATTAAAATACTGTTCCAGTTCTACATCTCCATATTATAAATTGTTTCAATTTTGTAGCTGGGAACCAGAACCAGAAACTGAGAGTTAAGGATTGTGTATCTAAAGATCCTTCAGCTCGGAATTTCCATTGCTGACTTCTTACATATGTTTTAAAATCTAGGCCCAGAACTTGATGACAGTTACGAGTTTCTGGCAGCCTTTGTTGCTAGTGAGATGTGTTTTTACATGAACAGAACAATTCTGCAGACACAGAATACACTGTCTAAAGGTCTTTTCCTGGTAGAGGTGCAGAAGAGTTGCCACCCTTACCAGTGTTTTACAGAGTCCTGTTTAGTTAAGCCAACAGAAGCATAAACCACCTCCTATGAAAGTCGTGTAAGAAAGTCAGTGTGAGCTCCTCATTGTACTGATGCCCTAAAGACTTGCAACCCTCCCAAGGTGCCTTGAGGGCTTATTTTTTCTGTTCACTGTTCCTGATAGAATAACATTTGGTAATGTGTTGAGTAAGTAAAATTACTACTGCTGGAAAATGTTTTTCAGTGTGTTTTTTTCGTCTCTTCTTACATTGTGCTATTACTAGAATGATTGATTACTTACTTTCTGCAAGTCTTTGTCTCTTATCTGGTAGGATAATGGCATCTTATTAATTTCAGTATGTTCAGAATGGTAAAAATCTTGGCTATTTTGTTTACAGGAAAATACTCTTAATTGCAGCTGCCTTTTTCATGCTACAGAAACGCTGTCTTAGAAAAGAGGGAAAGGGTTTGCTTGTAAGATCAGCTTTTGTTTTCTTGAGGCATAGTTTCATTGTGTTTGTTATTTCTGTGCATGTGGGTAGGTGAAAACTTTGTGGTGTGGTTACATCGTGAACTGTATGGAAGTAGTTTCAAAAATGAAGTGAATTCATGATGTAGTTGCCCCTTTCATTTGGGCTTATGAAGCGGCATTGCTGTGAAGGGGGGGGGTCCCGGTTCTGGTGCACGAGGCTTTCCTACAGCACAGCACTCCTCCTGGGGCTCCTGCTCCTGTTCCTGGCTGCAGTTTGTGTACCCCAGGTCACCGACAGCAAGGAGCTTGGAGCCCAGGTGGTGACGGAGCGGAGCAGCGAGGCCTCCGCGGCCTAAGGAAGCAGTGTTTGTTGCCAGGAGCAGGCTCGCCTTTGGCTTGGAGCACGCCGGCGTTGAGGGAAGTAACTGGGCATACCGGCTACAGACGCCGGAGCCAAACGTGCGGCAGGCGCGGTTCCTCCATTTTACTTCAGGAGAGGCACTTTTTTAAGAAAAAAAAAAAAAAAATAAAGAAGAAAGAAAAAGGCGTTCTTTCCCATGGCGGCAGAGCAGGCCCGGCCGCGGGGCCATTTTGTGCGGGCGGCTGAGGCGCTCCCGCCGCGCCGGGCCGGGCCGGGCCGGGCACGATCGCGTTACGGCCGCGCGCAGCGCCCGGCCCCCGCCCACGGCCCCCGCCCGGCGGCTGCGGCTGGGGCCCGGCCGGGGGAGGCCGGGAAGGAGGCAGGGAAAGGGAGGGAGCGCCTCGGCCCCGGCTCTCCGTTGTCTCTCCTCTGCCCCGAGTAAGCGCGGGCGTTGTTAGGAGCCAGCTCGCTCTCGGAGCGGGGCTTTTTATTGTTTTTCAGCTGTTGGAAGCGCCCGTGTGTGCGCAGCGCTGCGGGCCGCCGCGGCCCGTGTAAGGGGGTGCTGGGGAAGGGAGCAGTGCGCTGAGGCTTGGCTCTTCGAGGGGTGCAGAGCTGGCAGTCCCACGCGGTGTCCTGCTGGTGTTTCACGCTGCTGCCCATATTCACAACTTAACGTACATTCTAAATAAATGGTTACCGTTTTCAGAGAGATGGAGGTTTGTGTGTTTTGCTCGTTTTCCCCCCTCTCATGAATACAAAATAGCAATTTGAAGTAGTGTGTTTTAAGGATTATATAATTTCCATTTAATGTTTGCCTTGCAGCAGTGCTCAGCTGTTCCTCGGAGGCTGTGTACTTAGCATACACTTTTTAAAGCTTTCACCACTTAAAAAAAAACAACAACAACAAAAAACCTTCAGGAGAATATCATTACGGCTTTTTTTTTTTTTTTTTTTTAATATAACTATGTTTGTATTTAAAGTTTCCAGTTGACTTTGGAACAGAATGCTCTGTGCAGTATTTATTGCAGTTGTTATGGTCTAAAGATACAGCAGTATCAACTTATATCTGCTTCTCCTGGAGGTCATTAACACGTCTCCTGTGTACTTCTCTGAGGCTGCATAAATATTTTCAGGTAACAGCAAGTAAGGGTGAAATAAAAACTTGGAATTCTGACATTGTTGCTTTGTGTTTTTTGTTGTTGTTATCCCCCTTCTCACACACACACACACATTTTTTGCCTCTACCTTCTTTGTGAGAGCACAAAAATGAAATAAATGATGACTCCAGACTTGCTTCAAGAGCGAAGTGCAGCTCTGTTCATGGGCTGTCTCATCAAGGATACAAAATAGCACATCTGTTGGAGCCTGGTTGGTGAACACTATATATATCAAGTGCTGTGAAATGTAAAGAATTAATCATCTGCAAAAATACAACTTATTGGGGATGCATTATTTGTAAAATAATAAGAAGCCGTTAGATCATGGAATTTTTCGTCATGGCATGTAACCTCTTTGTAGCAATAGAGGTAAAACGATCCTGGTTGTGGTTAGCAATGCAGTTCTCGTCAAAGGAATTCCTTTTATTCTCCTCCCTCCTCCTCAAAATAAAAGCAATCGCCCACTGAAATTGGAAGTCCTATGTCAAAATTCCCCAGTTGTTTTAGTTAGCTAGCACAAAGCACTCACAGAGAGTATCTTGTTCTGATGAAAATTCTTTCTAGAAGCTGCTGCTGCTTTATCCCTGTGCTCTCCCAGACCAAGGATCAAACTGTTTCTTTCTGTTTCACTGCAGTGAGTCTTTTCTGTCTCCTCTCCTACAAGAAACGTCTTTCTTCTCCTCTGCCTGAACATCAGAAATCTGTTCTCCACAAATTACTGTCCACTGTACACATTTAAAATGTGAATGTAAATTCTTTAGGAAGGTTGAATTTACCCCTAAGAGCCAAAATGAAGAGACACTATCTCATTTCCATAGTGAGGCTGGATATAGTAAAAATAAATGACTTGATCATCTATTCCTTGGCCAAATTTCTCTTGGTGTTTACTCAACTCATTGTGACCTATCCTGTCCTTGAAAATGTGTGTAGTGTTGGCTAAAAATCTTTTTATTCCAGAAGAGCAGTATGCAGTGGATTCAGCTGCTGCTGAGAATATATAAAGACATGATAGAAGAAGAAAAACTGTTTTTGTTTGTTCCAATATATACATCTGTAATGGGTTTTAGTGAAATTCAGGTGGACACTTTCTTCATTGTCAAGCTTAGATCTTTATGTATAATGCCTAGGAGAGAGAAAATTACTCCAAATGTAATGTATTTTACTTAGGTACTAGTGCCAGGTCAGAAACTTCAAGCAGCTTAGTAGTGATGGTGAACTCACTGTGTGGAGATTCAGGACAGACCAGTGGATGCAGAGTGCTCTGTAAAACTACATCGCCAGCACCTGACTTCTGCCTTAGTTGAAATAGCTGCTGCAGTTGGGCTGAAAGCTAGCAACGGGCATATCAGAATTATGTAGCTTCTGCCCACACACGCTTACCTTGCAAAATGTTTGCATAGATCTTCATAAAAACACTTCCCTTAATGTGCCATGGCAAGCAACAAAATTATTTTGGCACTAAAATAAATTGGTTTTTGAGCTAAGAACCATGCAGATGGATGTTTCCACAGATGGATATTTCCAGTGTTGCTTTCTCTGTAAAATTCTCAGGTGTTTGTCCATCTGATGCAGTGAGATAATGGCCAGAGGTGGTTCTGTGCCTCTCACTGCTTTTTTTATATTCCATCAAGCAACTGTGATGACTGGGTTAAGTCACTTCCTTTGTACTGATCTGACAGACAAGTAAGCTGTCCAAAAAAAAAATAATAAAACAAACCACTACCCCCAAACCATCACATCGGTTGCTTGAGGAACTTCATCTTTTGGTTAAGCAAGTACTGTCTCTGGTCTGCAGTTGGTGGGTGGGGGAAAGGGCACTGTGGGACCCAGACTAAACCTCATGGTTTTGGCTCATGGATCTGCCAGATGGGAACAGAAGCCATAGCTGGGTGCTATGTGCTCGGCCTGCGGGGTGTGGGCCCCCAGGAGAAGAGAGCCAGCTGCAGCGGGGTGACCTGTGGCTGGGAGGCTGCCACCACCAGCTGAGGGAGGACGGGCCGACAGGCTGCGGTGCTCAGCACCTGCAGAGCGATGGCGAGCGGTGGCCTGTCTGGTGTCGTCAGCTACCTGGCAGGTGTTCTGGGGAAGGTGGAGCTCAACTCTTCCGGGAAGTGTGTTTTGGAAGGGTGAGAAATCAGTGGTTATGTGTTACAGCAAAGTAACTTCTTCCGGGATTTAAAAAATAATAATAAAGCACAATTAGAATGGTGGAGTACTGGGGCACGTTACTGAGAGAAGTTGCAGCATTGCTGTTCTTGGAAGCATTCAAGGTACTACTGGACTAAGTCCTGAGTAACTTAGCTTCACTTTGGCTATGTGTTGGGCAGGAGGTTGGAGTAAGCAGCTTCTAGAGGTCCCTTCCAACCTCAGTGGGTCAGCGGTGCCACTAGCAGCAGATGAGGCATGTGGGGTTGCTGGTTTGTGGTAAGTGGTTACCTCGTCTTCCCCCAGAGCTCTCGGCTGCTGCCCAGCCCCATCTAACAGCTTGCTCGGTGGGTCCTTCTTATTTGGCGTCATTTCACTTAACTTAGTGAGTGGAGGACAGGGGCAGGAATCTCTTGACATTGTTAAGCACCAGCCATGTAGGTTTACTTGTCTGCCATGGTTAAATGTGATTTGTATGGCTTATCAGGTAATTAAAATTGCAAACTGGAACTTCAGTGTTTAATTTCCAAGTGTACCAGGATCTTCTGTTTGTTTCACAGTTGAGAGAAGAACTCAGCTAATAGACATGGCATTGAGTGATGGCTTGTGTTTAGGGTCAGATGGGTGAGCTTTTCTAGTAAATCTTTCTTTAGAAGGCAACCAAACAGAATTTATTTTTTGTTTCATATCGTTTCTTAAATTAGTTACTTGTCGCTGAAGTTTGTTTATTTCAGAAGGCCTGAATTCTAGCTTTCTGAAAGTTTAGGTTGCAGCATGAAGAAATATGTAGACTATTTTTTCTGTTTATCCCTTACTTGTGGTAGTCTTATTCCCTGATTTAAGCCTGTCTGTATACAGAGAACTGAGGCAGGAGAGCTGCCAAATGGTTTAGTGCTACAGGCTATCTGAAAATCTCAATCTGAATATTTTGTCAGTGGGAGCTGCTGGGTGGATGCCTAGCATTTTTTTTTTTTTTTTTGTCTGACCATTTAATTGTCTAAATAGATCTCGGCTCCTATTTTATTTTAAATCTTAGCATCTGATTTAACAAAAGTAACTGTACATAGTCTTGTGCTACAACAATTTCTTATATTTTTTAAAAATAACAGTGTTTGTGACCTGGGAAAGGGAGCACAATACGATGGATGTTAATTGTTTCTAAGAGCATATTTGAAACAATGGAAAGACTTTAAAAAATGCTGAAGTTCTGAAGTGTTTCTTCTGTCAGTGTTAGATTTGGCAGTGGTTCACAAATACAAGAAGCAGTATGCCAGGAAAGGAATAACTCTTCATGTATTTCTTGAGAGACCCATGATTTTTCTGCAAACGTTAAAATCATATTGTAGGACTTAGAAATAAATTCCCCGGCCCCTCCACTTCTAAGTGAGCTAATCATAGATTTCTTTCTTCCTTTTGTGAGGTAGGATTTGAAATGGCTATATGTGAAATGGTTGGCCTGTAAGCAATTATTTTTATATATGTAACCAAAAACTTGCAGCAAATTTGTTCAGCAAAAGTCTATGCACATTGGGTTTTCTAACTCCAATGACAGTGATATTTCTGCAATAATCAGTAATAAACTATGGCAGGTTTTGAATTGGTGTTCTGGCTATCTGTAAGTCTCACACAAGTAAATCGTTGGTTTTTTTTTTGAGTTGGATTTTCTTGGCTATGTTACCAGATGTGAATGTTATCATCCAACTCCCCAGAATCCTTTTTAGTTTAAATGCTTAAATTAAATTGTTAAAGAAACCATGTTGGAACTTGATGGAGGACCAGAAACCTTGAGGCAGATTACAAAACTAGAGAAAATTCCCCATATACTAAAGGCATGAATCTTTTTAACCTGCTCTTCTTTGTCTGTTTTCCAGGTATGAACTGTATACTGGCATTACGTAAGACCTGATAGTCTATTGTCCTGTGACTTCATTTTTCAATTTTGACGGATTAAAAAATGACAATTTCTATACTGCACATATAGAAATGTATGGTGATAACTTCAAAGGGCCAGCGTTAGCTTGCAAATCATGTTAATGTGTAAGGTGCTGCATATGAGTTAAGCCAGAAAAGAAAATATTCCTTTATTTATGTTCTGCATTGGTAGCATATCTGCAATTGTTGCTTCTTTTATATAGCCTGTTTTTTTTTTTTCCCTAAACATCATTATAAGGTGGAAATGTAAACATTTAATATCTTTCTTGGCTTTTATGTAAAACGGTGTGTATTTGATGTTTTTCTTATTGTTAATTAAAACTTATTGCAGCATCAACAAGAAATAGAATGATTCTCTGAACTGGGAAGCTTCCTCAAATGTGGCTGTAGTTTTATCAAAGAAAAGTTAAGAAAATGTCAGGCCAGTACAGTTAGTTGTCCTGTAGCAGCGGGGGTTGTTTATTTTGTTTTGTTTTCCAACTTGGATTAAGCACAGACTTTAATAAACAGTCTCTTTCCTTGGAATTCCTTGGGATTCGAGGCTTGCTTCCTTGTCTTTTGATTTGTCTTTTTTGTTGTTGTTTATCATTTAAATTTAAATATCTTTGCTTTCAAAATGGAGGTGCTTTTGCAGAGGATTAAATAATGAAATTCCGTCCCCAGATATTCTTTGTAACAGCTGTATTGGAAAAATTTCTCATATAAGAAGTAGCTTTTTTCATTATTCTGTAGTAGCACATAAACTGAATAGCATCAGAGCAAGCCTTTTTACAGTGGAAAAAAATAAAGATAATGAGATGCATGTAATAAAGATAAGACCAGATTATAAGCAGCTTCCCATTATAGTTGTGCACTGTTTCTTAGTGCCACAGTAGCAGAAGTCATGATTTTCAATAGTTCCTAGATTCTCCATAAACTATGTTGGTTTTACTGTTGTTGACAGTGGCTTGGAAGACTCTTTATCTGCTTTTCAGGGGCAGCTGTGTATCCCAGTGGTGTTGTATAACTGGTGTTTGTCACAATTATTTATCCTAAAAGCATAACATCAGAACATTGTAAAGTATTAAATGGGCTTTTCTGGTTGTTCAGCATCATATCCCATCTTGTTTTTAAGTGAAAAGAAGCCCTTGTAGCTCATCAAAATATTTCCAACTTTAGGTAGTGCTTAAACTACTAAAGCTTTTAACAGTCCTGACCAAATGAAAGAAAGAGCAGTTGACTAAAGGGTGAGTTAAGAGGAGTAATCGGAAGTCAAAAAATACTATTTTTAAAAAGTGTATCCTTATTTTGTTTTAAATAATCTAGGCACTGGAAGGCTGGTAGAAAAGTACAATAGTATCCCTGCAATAATGCAAAAATTGTTTGTCATTACTTTGTGTACGGTGGGTGATTTGCTTTTGGGCTGCTGCTCCTTGTAGAGTCAGCACACCTGAAGCAGCACGTCAGGGCGGAGGAGTCCTGGCGTGGGCACTTCCCGGGCTGTACGGCCAGCTGGAGGTCTGCGGAGGAGCGGTGGCTGAAACAAAGCCGTTCTCTCTCCACATCCTCCCCTTACCTCTGCCATTATCCTAAACAGCCCTCTTCCTATTCATCCCATTCAAAGTATAAATATTTCCAGTTACTCAGCTATTTGAAAGTCCCTCCTGTACACATCGACACATCTCTGATGAACAGATGAACTTTGTTTTATGACCTTTGAAGCTGATGGAGAATGAAATCTTGTTCTTCCTCCTTCAATCAATACCTGTTGAATCAAACAGAAAGATATGGCTTCCTTCTGCTGGTGTTTTCCTGTATTTGGCTTAACCCATTTGGTACTTCTAAGAGAATCTTGATCATCGTGTTTTTGAATGATCAGGTGTCTTTTTGTTTTATTTTCCTCCCCCCTAGCAGAGGCAGGTAATAGGGCTCCAAGGCTGGTTTTGAGTTTGACAGTTCCAGGATCAAGTTATGATAGTGTGATAAGGATTATGTATCCAACCAGTGCTATTTTTCAGTATCTAAGAATGTTCCTCTCGAGAACCTGAAAATGTTTTTGCTACTTATAACAAGTAGGGAGGAGCTACAGGCAGGTCTCAGTTTATTTAACAAAACACATGCATACACACACCCCCAACCAACCAAAGAAACCCCACCTCCCCCAGACCAGTTTGCTGAACTCTGCATTTAAGAACTGGTATCGGCATTGAACAAATTGCAGCGTATTAGGTTCTGTTGACAGAGAGATAAACCTTACCTCTGAGTGAGCATGCAGGCAAGGAAAGCCCACAAGCTCTTCATTCATCATAAAATAACCTGAGGCCATTCTGTGTTTTTGCAAGCCTTGGCAGGACTTAGCAGGGATGCTGTCAGGAGTTCTTTGCTTTGGATCACATGTATCTGCGTCCCGTCGTTGCCTCCATGTGTTCCCCAGTCCCTTCTCTGCTTTTAAGAAAGACCAAGACCCATGTAGTCCAAACTAGTTGGACATTTTGTTGGCTTGACAGTCTAAAACTCATTTAATCAGATTACTGAATTACCATAAAACACTCTTGTTTATTAGAGACAGACATTCTGTATATCAAAGAACTTGAGCATTTCTGGGTCTCACCTGACTTCCAGACATACATGCACAAGCAAAATATGTTACAGCATCTTGAACTCACTCATTCCTGGGTTTCCTGTAACTTCAAGGTTGTTTGTTTTGTGTTGTTTTAGCTCTTATCCCAGATATTCTTTCTAACTAAAGATGAGTTAGATTATGGAGATTCTTACACTAAACTAATGGCAGGCATCTGCTCTAACAACTGCCAGAATATGATTGCATGCTTCTTTGATCAAGATTTAGTTGCATTGCTTAGATCTTTCAAGTTCTGTTTTCTTTTTAAATATAAAGAGCTGTAAGCTTGTTACTGAGTTGTGTGGTTCTGTATAAATTACTCAAATACTTGTTCTATTTCAGTTTTGAGAATATATTGATGTGAGAAGGAATGTGCAAGAGCACTGCTTTTATGCAGCACAACTTCTATTTAAACATTCATTTGTTTCTGCTCGCTTTGATAACTTCTCTTGTTTTATCTCATGACTCTTTAGAGCTGGCACAACCAAGTCAGATGTTCTAATCTTCCTCGTATGCTTGAAAGCTGTTTCCTGACTTGCAGTCGTGTATACTTGAACAAATCACTTGAAGTAAATGCAGTGGTGTATCTGGGTACATGCTTTTTCATGCGGAATCTCCTTCTGCTAGAGGAAAGCTGAGGAAGTCACCCGTTTTTTGACCCTGTGATGAGCTGGTAGAGCCAACAGTTAGAAAGGCTGTGTACGGCTGTGGGACAAAGTGAGACATTCATACAGAGGGATCCTGCTGATGCCTGACAGTGTCATTCTGTGTCAATTTCATTTTTTTTGCAAAACTACTTATGAAGAAAAGGATGGTTATTTCAACCTTCCTTATACGATGTGGCTTATTAGGAAGGGGCTATGTTCTCTTTTGTTTTAAATGCAGCATCTTACAAATTCAGAAGACTTGAATCTACAGCCCCTCCATTTTTCCCCAGTTGTTCCCACAGTTGCATTTGAGGTTTAAACAAGCGGAAGTGGTCATGACTGTATGTATCTTGTTCTTTTGTAATCCTGTTTAATTGCATGGTATTGGTGTTGGAGTTTTAAATGATAAATATTTGTGTAAAAACAGGCAAAATATTAATTATCACTCTTTTATAAAACACTTGAGGGGAAAAATGACTTCATCTGTCATTTCCTTTCATTTTGCTCTTGTGCAGCATCTTACCTTTCTTCACCTGAACAGGGAAGTTGCTACCCCAAATCTGGATTATTTTTTGTTTCCCACACATACTTTGGAAACTACACATTAAAATCTGTCAGTACTCCCAAGTGTGTCACATTCTCATCACATGGAGAATGCTGAAGTTCCAGGAAATCATCAGTGAGCTGAAATTCCTTTCTGCAAGGAAGAAGGAAATTAATTGGCCTTCGGGTTCAGTGGGAATGATGTTATGCTGAGAAGGCCAACCTGAAAACTGATGCTTCAGTCGTATATCTATTTAAAGTATGAAACTATTCTGTGGAATGCTCCCTTTGGTGAGACCCATAAGTCATATGCAATCTTGTCACTTAATTGTAAACCTAGATGAGGCTGAATTTCTTCAGAGCCCCGGAGGTGTTTGTCTGGAGTTAGGCCCTATTCTTGCTGAATCTTTGGGGTTCGGAAATGCATGAACTATGTTCTGTATAATCTGCATTGTTATACAACATTAAAGCACAGGACTATATGAGGTAAGATAATCTGACAGCCTTAAATGGAAGGCTTTACTGCTGTCCCCTGAATTTCACAATGTTGATTGCTGTTTTACAGTTTTGTGAGTTGCTTGGGCAGCTGCTCTGTGGAGTAGGATAATACGAAAAATCTTCAGCTGCAGTTCTGCTTAGGAGTCACAGGGAAGGGAGAGTGAAAGTGGTCTGTATAACTTTATAAAATAGATGTCATGCATTTGAAGTGTTAATCAGCTGAGGTTCATATGGAGATTTAGCATAGCCTGTAAAGAAGCTACCAATGTTAAACATTTCAGTGGTTCCTTTATTTCTCTTCATATTAATCCTGGTTCTTGCTTGACAGTTTAATAGAATCCAGATGGTTCTCAGTGTAGAGAGGGGCAGAGGTTAGCTCTATATTTGAACTCCTTTTGCATTTTTCCTTTCTTAAAACAAGAATTTTATTCGCTTATTTGGATAGAAAGTGAAATACCTAGGTTAAGGAAGCATGGAAAGATGCTCTGTTTTTTTAGCTCTTGAATATCCCAGAAAGTAATAATGAAGCAGCAGTTACTTAGGGTAATTAATCACTTAGTGTGTCTGTACAATTTATTACTTGAGCTTTTCTGTTAAAAGACTCAAGTTACAGGGTATAATAGTGCATACATCTGAAATAGCTCTACTTTAAGCTTTTTTCAAATATTATTTTTGTAAAAGCCTAAATATTAATTGGGAGGACAATGGTGGAAGAGAAAAGATCTTCCCATGATAGTCCTTGCTCCATGCAATGGAGTTTTGTCTCCAAGGAATTCAGAGTGGTCCTGTACATGGGTGTGCTTTGCTTGGTTTGCTTGGGCACAGTTTTCAGGTGTGAGGAATTTCATTTTAGATTGCTTAAGGCAAAAGGAAATCTATATAAATTTCTACCCCAGTGTGCCGTAAGTGCACGTAACTGCAGTATATCCAGCGTGTCTTCTGGCAATGAAGAATTCACTGCAGTCATGAGTGAATCAGTCTGTAATTGATAACTCGTTTGAGTGTATTTCCTGTTTGAATTTAGATGAAATTCAAATGTCAGCTGTTGGCTCTTGTGCCTCTGCTAAGTAGAAAAAGCTGCTAGCGTCAGTTTTTCTTCCTTTGTTAAAGAGAAGTCACATTAAAGCCTCAACATCAGGTATCTTAAGTTTCTTTCAAGGAAGGAGGCAAGCCTTCCAGAACTAAAAGAAACATGAAATTTAAAGCAAACAAACTTCCTGAGCAGTATAACTTACAGATTATGTATTTTCCTGATGGAGCGTCTCAATGTTGATGGGAAGCTTTTATATTATTTTATTACACTGTAGGCTTCACTGTTAACACTACCAAGAACTACGTTAATGTTTTATCCTTTCCTTAGAGTACGAGTCCACATGGTTATACCTACATCCTTGCAGATGGCATGCTTTGTCCGACAGGAAATCCAAGGAGTCGTGCTTCGTTAGATGAAGGGGATTCTATCCCCCTTCTCTGTGTCCCAAGAATAAGTGACCTATAGTTTGGAGTGTGTTTTGCTCTAAAGCAAATATTAAAATTTGTGGCCATATTTCAGCATGCCTTTTCCACCCCACGTATGCTTAACTGTTTGGCTGAAAAACAGTTCCTCCCACAGGTACCTTCTTCCATGGGCCTTGTGCTGTTCTCTGTAAAGCGGTGTGTCTTCTGTAGGCACAGTGGAGAATGATTGCTTACGTTCTCTGGGTCTGTCCCGGAGCACCCTGTTCATCCAAAGCCCATAGGACAATGGTGCAGCCTCTAGATTATTGAATTAAAAATCTGTTTGAAGAAAAGTGTCTGACAGTTACAATTCACATTAACATGCCCCCATTGTTAGTGTGGTTAAAGATGCATGCAGAACACCAAGCAGGTTAGACTTCTCAGCAGGCTTAAGCAGATGAGCTCTTTTCAGCTTTAGCGGTAGCAAACCTCTGGCTGTAGAGCTTTGTTGACAAAAACCTCATCGTGGCTGAAGAAGCTGAGCATCAGGTAAATCCTGCTTGTGGTGCCTAAGTCCTTTCATGGATTACATTTAAAAATTCTTCGTAAAGTTATTTGGTCCAGGATATAGCCAGTCTTTTACAGTATTTGTTCACAGATGGGTGGTCTTGCCATATAAAGTGAACCTGTTTCCAAGCAGTTGTTCTCTGTAAGTGACCTGTCACCAGTATTAAATACAATTTAATGGAAAAAAAAAAAAAAAGATTATTTTTTTCTTCAGTTCCTTGATGAAAGCACCAGTAGTCCTGTGCATTTGGAGAAGAGAATTTGAGACTGATAGAAATTATTTACAGTTACTTCTGAACATATAAGTCAGTAGGACATGCAAGAGGCCAGATTGGAAATTTAGATAATTATTCAGTGTCCCAGAACTTTGTCTTAATTTTTCTTACCTTGTATTTGTCTAAGCGCTTAAGGTCTCTTCTGTATGTTTTTTTTTTTTTTTTTTCCCCCCCCACAAACGTGTCATTAGGTCAAGTTGAAAGGGTCCATGATTTGGTGGCCAAAGAACTACAGGCATAAAATGTTCCAGCACTCTGAATTGTCAGACTTAATAGTTAAAATGGCTGAGGATTTTGGGGCAGCTTTGTCTCTGTGCTGAGTTACCCATGTGTATTACTTCCTGCATGATGCATTACCTTCCTCTAACCTGTTGAGCTCTGTTTGAGAAGTTGAGGGCATGGCAGCCTGATAGTTCAGACTTGCAAATCAAGTTCCATATCATCATGCAAATGGTATGGGGTGCAACATCTTTTTGTGGTCATTTTTTCCAAGATTCTAATGAGTAAAAGGATGAATTAGCAGGATCCATTTTATTTTATTACTCAGGATTTTTCTTCTAATTTCCTTAATTCATTTTGTTCTGAAATAATTTTTGAGGA
This sequence comes from Oxyura jamaicensis, assembly GCF_011077185.1. Classification (NCBI taxonomy): domain Eukaryota; kingdom Metazoa; phylum Chordata; class Aves; order Anseriformes; family Anatidae; genus Oxyura; species Oxyura jamaicensis. The sequence goes on from NC_048898.1 coordinate 8,860,355, forward strand.
ATTTTCAGGGACCAAGATTACAAGGATAAGTCCCTAGTGCAATCTTTTAAATCAAATACTTTTGATTCCATAATTATTACTTTTTTTTTTAGAGGTGATGTATATACTTACTTTAATGTATAATATTTTAAAAAAATAAATAAATACTGTTTTCTGGGGATGGGACTAATAATTGTCTGAATAAGAAATCAATCTTACCTCATTGGGAAGGGTTGCCTGAAATTATGACACCATTTTTTAAACAGATGAAGGAAAGTCCAGTCCACTTGCGATCAGATGAAATCAAATGCTACCAAGATAATTTCATACAGTTTTCTGGGTTATGAAGCACATCATCACTTCGCCTTACCAATAGAAGTTGAAGGGTTTTGTACCATTGATTTATGAAAAAATGGCAAAATTTTTAGTTTTGTGTCTTCTTCGCCAAAGATGTATAGTTTTTTTCTGTAATATCAGTTAATTGCATAAAACCAGACCATCCCTTAAGATAACTGTGCAGAACATTTTGTGCTGGAGGAATATCAGATCCTGACTTCCTGAAATGTTATGCAGAAGAATCTACTCTATAGACTGTGGAAATAGTTAAGTTTCAGATACATCACTTAGAATAAATTCTGAAGTAGTCTAGAATAATTTGCAGTACTTTTATATGCCTTTCTTTTCTGGGTTTGTTATGCCACCGTAATGTATGTTAATGACTAAAGAGAGCAGGGGGCTGGATGGGATCTCTTAGCTAAAAGCTATTGTCTGCAAAAGGCTCCTGTCCTTGGTTGTCTGCTCTAAAAATTTTTGGAGGCGAGTCTGGTGGTTCTCTACATGGCCTATCACTATTTCACATGAATGTGTTTGTATTCTGGGAAATACGGGTGGGTCTACTGGGAACCAAACTTACATATAATGTTCTTATTCCAGCTGTTGAGTCATCTGTATCACCAAATCATGCACGGATCTCTAGCAGCTTCGAGCCTCCTGATCTGACCATCCTTATAATAGTCAGCTTTTTCCAAAGCAGTATTGATAAGTCATAACTAGTCTGAAGGGAAACACTTTGCAGTACGTTTTAATAAAATTTGAGTGTTGATTAAAGTATGACTAACCAGTTACACAAAATAAAGTAGCCATTGTGTTACTAGGAATTACATCAATAGGAGTCTAAATTTATGGTTTAGTATATAAATACAAACAGTCTCCTCCATGTTATTGGTGTAACGTGAACTGCATGAACTTAATTCATACTTCCCTTGCTTTAATAGTCACTGCCAATTTTAAGAGTTAATGATAGTTGACTGATTCTTTTATTTCACTTTACAATGGTGGAAACAAATGCAAATTTTAAGGTTTATATGTTTAGCTGAACAGATTTTATTGGGCAAGGCAAGAATTCTGTGTTTTTGTGCCTCTAATGCCGATAGGATTTTGGTTTCGGTAAAGGCCATTTAATGGAGTATGTGTATTTTTCTAGCTCCAGGGGTGGACGATTAAACTCTGTCTCTGTGCCAGTTGCTAACTTCTGCACCTTAAGGTTTCCATATTCTTTGTAAGTTGTTATCATCATTGACAAAAAAAACAAAAACATTATGACTGACCTTGAACTGCTTTCTGTGTGTCAGATTTAAAAGTAGAAAGGCTCATACCATGGGCCTTTTGTTGTAGAAGGCCAAGCTAAGGCTGAGACACAGGTGCTTACATGGCTTTCAGGGAAGAACACTTTTTAGCTATTAAAAAGTGGTTTTATGATTTTAGAATAAAGTTATTTTTAAGGGCTCTTACCATACATAAAGTCTGTTTAAGCTGCCAAAAATACCTGTGTATATTCTCACATCTTAAGGAAAAAGTAGTAATTTTTTGAGTTTTAGCATGTCTTGTTTCCCCCAGGAGTGATAGACTGCGATCCTGATCGTTAGCATGTAGTCCCTTTTGAAGGCCGTGCTGTTTTCTGTTGGGAAAACTTCTGTATCTGATGGGTTTGCTTGTGGTGGAGGCCTTTAACCCTTCTGTGTGTGTGTTTGTGTGTGTGAGAGATTCATGGTTTCTGTGAAGATTCTGTCACCATTTCCATATGGTCAGGACTGCTGAGGTGATGGGTCTGACTATGTTTTTGGTATGAAAGTACCTGAAAAAGGGATGGATGGTTTTCATGTACCAGGTTTTGTTTTTTGTCTTCAGCTGATTCAGGAAGTGTGTAAACTAAGAGGAATGTTCTGTAAGTTTAAAGGCAGTATTTTGATAGTGTCCAAGACCATGGGACTTTGAAGTTGTGACGTATGTATATAAATGTAAGATACAAATATATAACAAATACAGAAAAAAATCAAGGCATTCCTGAAAATCGTTATCACATTTGAATCACTCTATGAAAAGGCAGATTGAAGGAACACTTGACCTTTTTGCAGGAATCTTGTGGGAGGAGGAAAAGGATCACCTAGCTAAACATGGCCTAGTGGTCCTGCTGCATAGGCAGAAGCTAGATTTCATTGGTGCTTTTGTCAGAGAGAAACTGAAGTCCGGGCAGCGTTCCCAGGATCAGTATTATGATAAGAATGTGCGCCTCTAGGTCTGTGTGCCAAGTGATCACATATTATTGTTACTTTCATCTGCAAAAGGCAAACTACTAGCCAAGTGATAGGGCCCACACAGGTTTTGAAGCACGTCGAGAAGTTGACTATGAAATTTGATTGATGACTAAACAGCCCAGAACCTGTTTTTGATGACTTTCCAAAATTTAGGGAGACTTACTAAGTACATGGTATCGCACCTAGCCATGTTTTCAGCGGCGTCAAATGCAGTAGAAGACAGTGTTAATTGTGAGGCCAATACAATGCTGAGAGCAAGCTTCGACTGTGGATAGGGGAGCTAGCTTTCTGTTGGGTACCTCCAAAGTTGAGGTAAAACAGTTGAGTTTTAGATCTCTTAAAAACAGAGGCACTTCTCAGGACTGTTTTGGGTACTTGGAGAGCTGTGATGAAAGAAGTGCTTGCAAATAAAAGTCTCTAGTCCAGTTGTTTTAGTAACAAAGCTTGGCAAGTCATATTCTGGCTTGACTTCTTCATGGTGATGCTTCAGAGCTGGGTAGTTCATCAAGCAAGTGCTGCAGGCTGATGGGATTGCCTTTGGGGATGGCATACTACATAACTGCTTTTGATTCAACAGCAGGCTGTTGTCAGATAGCTTTTAGCTGCAAAGTATAGAGAGTCAGCTGATATGTTTTCAATCTGACTCATTGGACCTGTGGATGAGGAACATTTGAGACAAGTGAAAGAAATACTGAGGCTTCTTTGTGAGTGCAGAGCCTGCTTGCACAGCAGCTAAAGATCAGCCTTCGGGTGACTTCAGGTGATGTAGCTAGCTATGCCAGAATGAAATATTCAAGATATCCTGCTAAGGAATGAGAAGGCTTAAACTTTCTGCTATCAGAAATTGGATCTGTTAGGACGAAGTAAAAGCCTAGTGGAATTTTCTAGCCCTACTGCCAAAGCAGACTTTTGTTATGGGTCTAAGTTAGTATCGCAGGAGGTTCATGTCTGGATTTTCATCGTGGCCCCAGTAATAAATTCCTTGTGTCACAAGGTCTTCTGGAGGGTGCAGTGCATTGCAATTTATACAGATTCATGTCACTGTGTAAAATGCATCCTCTACTTCCTGTTTGTCTGTTACTGCATGCTATGGTTTCACTCAGGAGTTTCTGTTCTGATCTTTCCAGATAGGCCCCGGGGCAATGATTTTTCAGAAGTTTGAGCATGTAGAACACTTTGTCTTGTATCTCAGCAGGAAGCTCAGATGATGACAACAGAAACGCGTAACAAGCGCAGAGTACCAAGCTGTGAAGCAGTGTGGGTCCTTCAAATACTACCTACTTAGCATGTCTTCTGCCTTTGTGTAAGTTTGCCCACTTGTAAGACCTCATGAGTAAAGCCTGAGGATGTTCAGGGACCCTCTCCCATATTTACAGGGAGAGAACAGTGTGAGATGTGATGAAGAGTGCTCTAACACCTTCTGAGTAAAAACTTACGTGAATGTCCTAGGCCTAGTCCAGTGGTCTAATTTGCAGCTAACGATCTTCATAATAAAAATATTGTTCCAGAAGGAAGAAGGCTGCAATCTGCCGATAGAGAAGGGCTTTTCCTTAGAAAGAGGGAGATCTGACTTAAAGAAAAGCTGATGTATTGTTTTTTTTTTTTTTCAGTTGTACAGATTTTCCCTATATTTTTGGTCAGACTAGAAATGAAAGGCCAGTTGAGATTTTGAACTGGTGAGCAGCGCTCGTTGTCCTACCTGCCTGCACATGCCATCAGCCAGGTTAGATGAGTACTTCAGCTGACCCGTTGATGTTTAAGTCTATATTATTTATATGCAATATCTTGTTTTCATCAAACTGTTTCAAGGTAGTATTTTTGAAGTTCAGTAAATCTGCCCACAAATGATAAAAAGTTTATTTTGCCATAAGGTATCCATACAGTAATCAGTGAAGATGATGAAATCCGCGCTTTCTGAGAATAACTTGCAAGTGCTAAAAGATCAGTGGTATCGTAAGCTATTTTGAGACTCACATACAGATGTGAAATATGACATGTAGTGCTGGAATATCATATTGTTCCTTGAATTTTAAATACCTCGCAAGAATAAATTGGTGGTTCTGTATTAAAATTCAAGGGAATGCAGCCAGGCTTAAAATTAAATTTTAAAATCGGTTTGCATGCAGATACAACCTTAATGAAGTAGGACATCAGTCAAAACTGGCTTGCCTCAAGGATTGGATAAATGTGCTTGAACCATTTTTCAGGCTCTTATTTCAGAACTTGCAACCCGGTGTCTAGAGGCTGCATAAGGTTATTCAACCTAAGCATCAGTTTATTTCATGTAATGGTCCCATATATTTGGAAGGACTGTTTGCTCTCCAAGATCCTTCAGTGTTCCACTGACAAAGCCATCAAGCCTTGGGTGTGCTGCAGGCAATATTGTATTTGCTTTACCAGTGTAGTGTGGGGTTCTACTCACATGTAAATTCGTTGAAAAAGTTTTCCTTAAGAAATTCATATTCTTGGATGTGAACTTTGAAGTAGGATTTGGAAATTTGGTATGGCAGCTTTCCCTTTAAAATTCCACTCAAATTTCATGGCTACAGTAGACTTCTCATAGCAGTATAATCACCATTTTTGAACTGTTTTTAGCTTATAGGAGCTCTGGCTAAATTTGCTAGTGGCAGTCATGAGACTGTTGACTAAAGCATCTTCAACAGTCACCGTCTGGGCTTGTGGTATATTTTATGCATACCTAGATTTAAAACAAAAAGCCTTTCTTTTTTTTGACTATAGTTTACCCTAGAATGGATAGCTTTGCTTCTGAGACCTCTCCTGTCTGTTAACAGAATCATCAGCTGGCTGTGAACCCTTCAGCACTGCTTACGTGTTGCCAGCACCACCTGATTTCCTCATTCTCCCTTTGCTGCAACCCCAAGTATGAAGTGATGAAGGTTATTGCCCCTGTTGTTTTCTATCTGTTATCGCCCAAGCCTGTGATCTGAATTCACAGGAACCTCGAAACAAAGTTCTGTTTCATAAACTGTGATAAAGGTATGACTGTCTGAATTGGTGAACCCTGCAGAAGTGAAGCAGTGGTGGCTGGATTAGTTAGGAGTGAGGAAGAAGTAACTGGAAGCTGGAATGAATTGACAAGTCTTTAACCCATCATCTGTACCAAAGAATCCTTCTATGATCATGTACTTAATTCCAATGAATTACTTTAACTGGTATGTTACTTTAAAGTTGCTTTCTAAACTTGTGTTCCTTAAATATGCATAATTTTGCATTTAAAATGCACAGCTGAGTTACAGGAGCTTAACAGAAATTTCTGTGCAACTAGTTGCACTTTTACCCTTCTGTTCCTAAGATCCATAGTAAGCCAGTTTCCATTTAAAGGTAGAGCCCTCCTGAATATCCTGTCCTTCATTTGTACGCCTCCGCTGTGCCGACCTTTCCTGTCTGTTTCTGGTCTAAAAGCTGTGGTGGTTATTCAGCTATAGATTTGTCAGCTATTAGATGTTTACAGCCGTATAGGAATGCCCCTTGTCCACCTCTGTTTTGTTTTGCTCTAAGATTTCTAATCCATGCTGAAGGTTCCTTTTTTGATTCTTTTCAAAATACAGGATAATTTTCCCCAACTGCAAGATGTAAAAAGGTGTGTTTATGTGGAACAGATCATCAAAGAGAAATAAGGTTAACAGAGCTGAAAACAGGTGAGGCAGTTGGGGTTGCAGGAGGAATGACTTGGAGAAACAAAGCCAGGGAGAGTCAAGTGCCAGGAAACTTCATTCGCATCGAGAGTAGTGTAGACAGGTAGGGGAATGAGTTGGATGTGGCCCTGGAGCTGGAGGACCAGGAGCTATTGCAAAGGGAAGCTGATTCTAGAGATAAGCAGAACGACAAGAAGGAGGAATCCACAGCCTGAGTCTGGTTTCTGCTCCGAGCTTTGCCACTGCAAGTCCCTCCATTCTGCCTGTCCTGCTCAGGGCTGTTCATTCCTGCCCCGCGTTAGCAGGAGAGTCCTTCCTCCTGCCGAACGAGCCTACATCAGCTCACGCTGGGTGCTCGGATTGTTCCCTGTGGCCTGCTGGTGTCTGCAAAGTTACAGTTCTTTGGGTTAGCTAGTATATTATAATTAGTATATTAATGTCATTCAGACCTTTTCTTTTCTTTAGATTGGGGGACAATACTCCTGAGTTAATAGTGTACAAAGATCCTAAGTTTAATCTTAATGATGCAAAAATTTCCAGATAAATCTGGATTCAACATGTAACTAGTGGCAAGGGCTGTGAGCCTGTGTACTCTTGAATTTGTTGGTGCTTCTTGCAACCATTGTAGCAGACGAAGTTCTAATAAAATGAAGATGGAATTGTGTGAATAACTTATTAAATAGTTTTATTGGTTATCAACAGCATTTCTTCTGGGAAAATGCCATCAAGAATGACACTAAATATTCTGAAAAACGAATCCATTAATAGTTGAGCATTTTGGATAACTATAAATATTTAAGTCAATTGCTTTTTATAAAATTCAGTATGTTCTTAAGTAGCATTTCATGCTGATAAAGAAACTGAAGAAATAGAACACAGTGAGGTTACTCCCATGAATTAATAATTAGCATTAACTTCACTCATCTCTGAGGTTTTGTAGTTGTCCTTTTAAAGAAGGCAGACATGAATTTGGAACTGATGCAGAAATTCGGAGAGTCAGGGAAGAGGCTGTGTCCACATTACACAGCAGTGTGGTGTAAGAGAATCAGATCTGCCAGGTGCTGAGAACCTGACAGCCATGCTATACAGTTGGTGAGGGTTTTCTTTCAAACCAGTCCTCCTCTGAGTCTGTGGCTGAATTCCTGCGAGCGGTTGGAGCATATACGATGTGCTTTCTGAAACTTGTTTTCTGATGTCCATGTACCCAAAATAAATCTTCATGTGCATGGGGGCTGCCTTGCTGTGTGAAGTAAAGGGAGGAAAATAGGGGTATTTGGGGGGATTGGTTTCTGAAGAGCGCTACAGATTTGAATTCAAATATGAACATACACAGTTGTGCGCATCAAGAAGTTCACAAAAATTATTTTGTTTGTTGAGAGAACTTGGGTATCTGATACATGGGAGTAAGATCAGGAAATTCAATGAATACTTAACAGAAATTAACATTTACTAAGAATTTTCATCAGTTTGGGAGTTTGGAAAGAGGACATGGTTTAAAAAAAAAAAAAAAAAGGACCAGCAGTGTTCAGAAATGCCTTTACAAAGCAGGCTTTTTAAATAATACAAAGTGGTCTTTGTATAAATCAGATATTAGATACAGGGGATTTGGCCATGTTGTAAAAACAGAAAGCACACTGACCTTTTTCTGTTTATAGTCCTGTCTTTTGGAGTCCAACAGAAGGTGAACTGGAGTCTTGATGAGAGAGAGAGAGATGGATTTATTTTGTAGACGTTTTACAAACTTGCTTTAAAAAAGCAAAAACATTCCCCACAAACACCTTTGCATGGCAAGAATGTTTTTCCAATTCTACCGTGGAAGAAATAGCAATCAAGTGTCAGCCTGTCTGCTCAGTGGAGACAGTTGTCTTTAAGAACTGCTGCTATCTGATATTCAGGATGGTTTCGGGTTGCCATTTTACACAGATTTATTATTTATTACCAGGACTATTAAACCTCAGTGTGTTAGAAACAGTGCTTATAAATGGACATGGAGACAGAAGTATCCTGACCTTGTAATGGTAAAGGTCCTTACAGAGCTTAGAAAGGAAAAGATTAGAGAGGTGGACACTGAAACTTTTCCTCTGCTAGAAATCATGTTAGGCTCATGATTCATCCAGTACTGTTGGCTTCCACGCTCAGAAATAAGGCATTAAATCACTAGATTATAAGATTGGTTGTATATTTTTTAACAGCATGTCTGGGTTGCTGATGTTGGAGCATTTGTTACTTTCAAGGTTATCTTTGCAGTTTTAAGACTAGAAGTTCTTAGTAATAAAATTCTAGTATATTTCTGAAAGCTTTGGATGATGGAAGCATTCACAAATTGTGACGCTGTGATAAAATGGGAAGAGCTGGCAATATGTGCCGTATGCTCAAGTTGGAATCTAAGTAGTAAAGCTGATAAGCCCAAATTAGCTTTCCACATAAATGTTTAAAATCCATGGGACTTGACAGAAGTCAGGCTTACTACGACTGTTAGAATGCAGGGTAAGAGCCTGTTCCTTGCTTTCCTCTGACGCTTGAGTGTAGGCCAGTTCAAGAACACGAACAAAAAATGAAACCCACCCTATTGCCAGTATTTTTACTTTTTTTTCCCAAACTTCTTGACTTGCTTTTTCTTCCCAGGAACAGTAATACCTTTGTGTAGCTATGATAAACCTACTGATTATTCCTCCATTTTTTTATTATTATATTTTATTTACTATTCTATTTACTTTATTATTACTATTTTATTATTATATTTTATTATTCTCTGTATATGGCTCATTGTGTACCACAGCTAATGGGGTGACACGAGTGGAATTTTGTTGTGAGGCTTCAGTCTTACAGATTGTTCTGTGTTTAATAAAGATTGACTTGGGCATTGTTTTTTTTGTTTGTTTTGTTTTGTTTTGTTTTTTCCATTGGAGTCACCACACCATGTGTCCTCTAATTTGTTGCATAGTCTTAAAAACAAATAAAGTTGGAGAAACCTAGTGGCTTGTTAATCAGGTTGGTGCAGGCCAGGTGAATCAGTGTTGTTGGGAGAGATTAGAAAGGCATATTTTCATAAGAAAACAATCTACAGGGGTTTTTAACATCCCTCCTCCCAAGCATCTCCCTTCATCAAGGACAAATGTGTATGTAGTAGAAATAAAATTTAATTTAAATGCTTTTTAGTATCAGTATTTCACCAATATGCTGCAGCTGTACAACTACTACAAATGTAAGTGTCTAAGAAATTTTTTTCTCGGAGCAGTTCATAATAGCAGAGGCCTTCTGTACTTCTGGATATCAGTTTCTGCAGTTTGCGTTATGTACTATAAACTGTCAATGCAATTTCTTTGGATAACGCTTAGATTAAATTCTCTTCCTGTTTTACAGATTGATAGAAATATGCATTTCCGTAGTATCACCTTTGAACTAATGAAGTGGAAGTACAGATGAAAACAGTCTGGAGGAAGCTTGAAGTACAATACAGTTTCATTCAGTTTCCTAATTCTGAGGTAAGGTAAAAGCATGAAAGTTGTATTTTTAATGTTTCAGGAGTAAATATGCATATAATAAACAGCCACCTTATCTTTCTTTAAATTTTTTTTGAACCTTTTATGCTGATAACAGAGCTTTTAATACCATTCTGAAACAGCTGTTTGATCTAGTTCTGTTCAATGTTTTAGTTACAAAAAGAGAACAAACAGTGTCAGCTACAGAGACCTCTTTTATGGAGATATATTGGAAAAAAGTTACCGTTCCGTATCAGTCAAATTCTATTCACTGCAACCTGTCCAGTCACAATTATTAGTAATCCTTTCATTGAAGTAAATGACTCTCTATGCTGCGAAGTGACGTGCCAGTTGGGCATCTTGTCTTCTGGCATAGTGCTTGATGGGTACAAAATTTTGTTATGCTGTTCTTTTTATTATTACTGCTATTAATAACATGTTTTTTCATGATGAATTCCACTGCCTTGGTAACTCAGTCATTCCTGTAATTGTGAGTTATGGGTATGGAGGTGTGTTGTTTCAAATTTGCTGCCTAGTGGTGTCTAAAGCTTTTTTTCCTTTATGTAATTAAGATGTACAAATATCCTGAAACATCAGATTTCTGACTCATTTCACAACTCTCTTCTGCAGCATTAACTCTGTTTCAAGATAATGATCACTGGCCCTCCTACATCTACATCTAGTTTCTCATTGTTCTAGTTTTGCTAGAACTTAGGCAATGCCTACATACAGTGTTTAAGATGTGATAGTGTTGGCCCTTCCTCTCACTTTTTCCCATTTGGGTAGAAACAGGGTTTCATAACAGGTGAGACATCTTCAGAGACTTATGCCCCCAAGATTGATCAGTTGTCCTCTGTTCTTTCTTAAAAGAAGTTTGTGTCTCAAATTATTGTAGTCCTGTAGATTGTGGCCCCTGTTACAAACTGGCATTAATCCCCTTTTCAAGAAAATTAAGTTCACTTAAAGCAGGATGATGCCTCTTCCACTTACAGAGATTAGCTGAGGAAGGTTAATCAGAATTCATATATTTGACAGATATAACCTATCCATCTAGGCATTTATCCTCTTGTGGAACTGTAATTTTAGAGAAAAAGCTCCAAGGGAAAGATGAGCATTAAATTCAGGTAACCTGTATTTTTCTATTGCTGAGTTGTTACTCAAAAGTAGTAACTTCCTGTACACTATAAACAAATTAACAAAGGTATGAAGTTAAACTTGTGTTGGCAAGTGTAAGATTTATAGTCAATCTGCAGTACTTCAGGTGAGGAAGATCTTAATCTGGTCTACATTGAACAAGTCTTGATGTATGTTAGCTTGATGATGTATGTTAGTTTCTTTCATATTTCTGTTTTACTCAGGTTATTTTATGCTTGACAATACACGAAGACAGGCAAGTGCTATTTTTTTTTTGTTTGTTTAATCCATATTCCACATATTGAAGTAAGGGTAATTAAAAAGCCAGTTTTACTGTGCATCTTGCAGCTAAAATAGCATCTAGGACAGATGTAGCACACTTACGTACTGCTAAAAAGTAAAGGGTAGCACTGAAAATTAAAGGCTTTGCACTGTGACAGGACCAAAAATTAATTTCCTCCCTTTTTCTCCCTGTGGGAGGGAGCAGGTAATTTCTCATCCAATGACAGAGACAGTTGAACAACAGATAACAATTATCTTCCTTTTTTTTTTTTTTTTTTTTTTTTTTAAATCAATAAGGAGGACTCTACAGATGTGGCAGTCTTGTAAGGTCACTCTTTTGCCTCTCAAGAATAACAGTTTCTGTTTTCAGCCATGTAATTACAAAAATTTCAGAACTGAGGTTATGGGGAACATGTGCATACTAATAGGAAGCTGTAAACTTTAGGGGCTATTTGTAGCATTACATAGCTTCATTAACCTAGACAGTCTGCTCTGAACACTAGAATCACATCTGCTATTGAGAAGAGTGATTAATGTGCTGTGTTTGCTTAAATCTCAACGTTTCATAAGAATAGAGAATTGTAAGGGGTAGGGTCGTCATAAAATAGTTTTTTCTTGCCCACTGTTCTCAGCAATCCCACTCCCAAAGCATTTAGAACTGATAACAGTATTTAGGTGAATAGTCTTTTAAATTTTAATGAAAAAATCTCACTCCTTTTATATAAGAGATTTGAGGAAAGGTAAATGTTTGGAAATACCAAGTATAGGTGAGCTTTCTACGGAAAGAATACCAGTAAATTTCATTTATTGTGTCTTTGAGATACTGTCTGTATTTTCCTTTTAAGTCTTCTTTTAAAATTAAATGAAAAAAAAAACAAAAAAACCACCCTAACTCCACAGACTACCATCACCTTCCCCTCTATCCATTATATTTTTTAATAGTATTAGCAATAGATGGGGGGGAGGTGTTTTATGGTTTCCCTATAGGTAAATCAGTGATCTGACAAAAAGTAAAATAACACCACTGTTCCACCACAAGATTTCACTATCTTGACACAGCTTGTCCTGTTTTTACTAAAGATTATGGACTTGTAAGTCAACAAGCATGCAAATAACAAGAAAGAGGGAGTGTGTTAGAACCAAATAAAAAAAATGGTTATTTTGCCAGTCGTTTGTGTTCCTACATGTTTTATCTCCTCTTTTTGTACCTTGTAATTTAATTTCAATAGCCAAGTGACAAAGACAAAAGATGAAAAAAAATAAGGTTACAAAGGCCAAAAGAGGGAAAGAACATGAATACTGGATAAGGACAGAGTGTATCTGCCCAGATGTTGATCAGCCAATTTATATACTTTGAGTGAGATCAGCAGTGTTGTATTTCACAGCGTGACCTGCTTTCAGTTGAATTTTTCTAGCCCATTTGTTATTTTGACACCCATAAAACTCTGAGATAGTGAATGCTTTAATCTTAAATATATATCATATAAAAGAAGATGTTAGCATCTATAATTGGAACTTCGTTTGTTAGTTCCTAGGTGGTGTACAGAGAAAAGTTGCAATTAAATCTCTCTATCTCCTCCATGTTAAGGTTCATTGAAGCATATCATAGGTGTCTGACAGTTTTTAAGATCTCAAGATGAGGAATAATCCTAGTTTATTTTAATTTTTAATACAGAATCTCTTGGTAATATGGCACTTCTTGTGGTTTAGCTAATTGTAATTTATTTTTGAGAGTGCTAAATTCTCTTATGTCTTAGGAGGATACATGTCTTTTTTAATTGTAGCTGTGAATTTGTGAAAGCCTTCAGCATTTGCATGATGTAATTGGAGAAATAGGGTTTAGTATTTTCCACCTGATCAGTATGGCTAAGTATGCTTAATTACCTTCTGCAACTAGTCTCCTGTATCGTGTTGTGTCTTTATTTAACATAAAGATTTTGGTTGTGTGATTACACTGTTTTCTTTAGAGTGTTGAAAACTGAACTTGGATTGCTTCTATGTATTTTTTCCACTAAACTGTGATATAGTCCCCTAGTTTGTCTTTCTTCTAGCAAGGCAATAATTAAAAGAAGATTAAAGACTTGTGATACAGAGCTGCTTGGCCAGTAACTTCAGTTGATGGTTTTGGAATAGCTTCCTACTTTTCAGCTTCTAGTGACTGTAGAGTCCAAGTGGTGGTGGTAGAGCCATCTCAGCTCGTGGAACGGAGCTTGTTCGTTTAGTAGCCAGGAACACACGTCAGGTGTCTCAGAACAAAATCTTCAAGTGATGAGATGTTGTTCTTGTAATGATTTTCTTATTAACCATCAAGACTGTGCAAGATCTCCATTCAGTTAGGAAGCTATTATTCTGTAAGGTCGGGGTAGCTGTCACTGAATTTCCTTGGCAGCAAACTATTTGCTCGGAGTTAATTCCATAACAAACAGGCTCAGCCACTGGAGCTCAAACCACGAATGGGAAATGGAGGGCAGTGTGCTGAAAGCATTTTCCAGGAGTGGAGTAACTTGAAATGTGTCCTCTTTTTAATCTGCTGATCAAAACAGGAAGTGCCAGTGATTCCACTGCAGAGCTGCTCTCTTCTGAAGCATGTTGTCACACATTTTGCAGGTCCTTTGGAAAGTAAAGTATGCCTCGTCTGTGGTCAGCATCCTCCTGGCAGTACTTAAAGCCACTTGTCCTGGCTTAGCCCAGGTTGTGCGAGTAGCATGACTATCTCAATCTCAGACAGCTTAAGTTAAGTTAAGAACCCTCCCGATTGCTGGACCTGGACTGTCAGGTTTAGGAAGATCACATTATACTGCCCTACAGTCCCTTTGTTTTTTTATTTTTTAATGCTGAAGCTGTCAGGCTGAGAAGCTACTGTTGAAAGTGTAGCATAACTCAAAGAAATCTGGGCAAGTTCCTATGTAGTAAGAGGAGGCTAAATTTTGTTTTATTTCTGTATCTGAGGATGGGAATTTATGGTAGGATGGAAAATTAATTTAAGATCTTAGAAGAAGATGAGAGAAGTATATAGGGAATGCATTCACCATACAGTCTGAAGACGTTTGTATTAATGGGAATATATTTTACAATGAGATTGTAACATGGATATGCAATTAGAAACATACACAGTTTTCTGTTTTGCTTATTTGTTGACTTGCTGTTTAGATTAAGAATGGTAAGATGTGGTTATCTCCTAAACAATAACATGGCTTGTTTTGTTTTCATTTGAAGAATAGGTTTTGTCTCCCTACTCCCTCAAGGCAAAACCAAGCAGATAAACATTTATTTATGATGATACTGTTCTGAAACATTAAAATATTAGATATGGACTTTTAATCCCCTGAGCTAGGATTGAAAGTTAAGAATGACCTTCTCCGGAGATTCCAAGTTTATAACGTTATGGTAAGCTTCATGAAATGTTAGGTGAAATGTTTCTGAAGTGTTAGAGTTGATAAACAGAATTACATGAAAATAAATCATAGGAGTCCAGTTAAAATACATTTTAATAAACAGTTACCTGTTAACATAGCAAAATCTAAGGTTATTTTAGATAAGGGTCCTTATATAATATCCTTAACGTCCAAAAGAAAAAAAAAAAGTGATAGGGAATTACTAGTTTCCTCATTTCTAATGTAAACATATGATATCCTTTAAAATATTACACGTGAACTGTAGACACATCTTGGTAAAGAAGGCATATTTTTATCATGTCCTTAAAATAATATTCTTTGCTTACAACACAGTACAGGATTTAAGGATTTTGAGTAATTGCATTATTTTAAAACATAAATATTATATTTTGAAATTTCTCTTTGTTAAAATACCTAGATTGGAATATAATCTAATAACAATCTGAATAATAATAGGCAGTAAATATTCATGGCTTGGTTAGTCATATGCCATTTAGTTTAAATATATTGATATTTTTAGAAACAGGATCATCTGATAATACATCGAATGGAGAATTGTCTGTTGATGGCGCAAGTTACTCCAAAAAAAAAAAAAGTTACTCCATGCACATTTTGTTGAAGTGACTTGTGATTATGGCAGTAGTTACTTCTAATAACATGAACCAAATATTAGGATGTGTGTGTATATGGAAAAACAGATGTAAAACACTGGTTCAGCTGTTGGGTGAGCCGCTGTGGTTGCCAGTGCGCGTGGCAGCTATAGATTCTACGCCACTTCTGCTTGTTTATAACTGAGTAAGAAAATGGAATAAAAATACTCAGTTTTCATAATGGAATAGTTTGAAAAAGGGAAACAAACAAAAAAAGGCCTATGAGGTGGCTGTCTGCCAAAAGGTAATACTAATTTAGCTGCATTTCTTAATAATTTTGAGAGCAAGCTAACACGAAAAATGCAAGATTATATAATTTGGGGAAAAATAAAGGAAGTACGCAACTCTAGAATGACTGACGATGAAGGAAAAGGTTACTTGATCTATTTAGTGTAAACTTAAGGAAGGAAAACGTACCTATTCAGGTAGGATGAGCAAACAAATATTTGATTTAGTGGAAATGAGGCAAGCCCTGCTGTCTTCACCAGTACAAGTTCAATGTTGTCACAGTAGGCATTTACTTAATCAAAGTAGTAAGGCAGGTGGCTGTAAAATATTAAAACATTACAATAGATAAGAAATAGAGACGTAGACATCGAAGTCCTTACTGCCAAGTTTCAGAAAAGTGATGGCAGAGCTGCGTTTGGAGATCTGTGGGAGCCTATGTCGCCTTGGTGAAGAGTGAGTGACCTGCCAGAACCAGCCAATACCTGTCCCTTCCTGTGAGTCTAGCTATTGCCACCTCCAGTGCGTGCAGAAAGGTGACCAAGTGGATGGCCTTATCTTCTGTGACATGAGTACACAAGTCGGACCGCTGATTTAGAGCCAAGGTCTTGGTTTTACACAGTCCTCTTGTAATATTATATTACAAGAATAATCATGTGGGTGAGCAAATGCATGGAGGGAGGCAGGAGCAGGGCATAAGTTTTTGCCTATATTTATGTGTTTTGTGTACAGATTTCAGAAAAAAAACAGAGGTTCAATGCTTTTTTTAGTCTAAGCTTCCTGGAAGCTGCGGCTTGCTTACAGTAATGAGGAAGTTATCTTGCATGGATTATTCCATGTTCTGATAGATACAGGGCATCGTACACCCAGGTTTTAAAGGTCTGCAGTTGGTCACACTAATAGAAAATGCAAATCTGTTGGAGACAGGGTAGTGCTAGAGGGGTCATGAGATGATCAGTTTCAACAGTGAAGTTGAGCAGAAGATCCTCCAAGGTGTTCAAATACTGCTACTTATTCAGACACGTAGCTTGAAATTGCTAGTTTTTGAAAAAGGATGGTTTGCTTCAGTTGTCAGGTAAAGCATATGAAAAGCTTTCAGATTAACAGTAGCTGTAACCTGCTGTGGGCATAAAGTCTCACAAAAATAAAGCATACTCTTTCAGTGACTGGAACTTAAAAAAAAAAAAAAAAAAAAAAAAAAAAGGCACCTGAAAAGATTTTTAAAAATTTTTGAACTTGCAAGAGTGACTGACCTTGTTGGTACCAGTGGTGGGATTTATTAGAAATTCAAAATCCCACATGAAGTGAACTATACGCTCAAAAGTGAGCACATTTTCTGATGCCTTGGTCTTGCGTTACTTTTGAATATGTTAATGTATCTGTCAATTTTACAGCTGATCCGTTGACCAGCCGAAATGAATTCTTCAAAAAAATGAAACATTTGTCCCAGTGGGCAAACAGATACTTTGACAATTCACCCCCTCAAAGAAGAAGAAGCTAGTTATGTAACTCAGGTTGAAATTGTAACTCAGGTTGAAACTGAAGGATGAGGAGAAAGTCACGATTAAAAATAAAGCTTTTGAAAAATAATTCTGCTTATGTACAAATGCTTGAATGTCAGATCTAAGCAGAGCAGTTCTAATATGGCGTGTGATGCATTTATACATCTGTGATCTGGGAGGCATGCCTTCAATTATGCTGTGCTTCTTCTCTGTGCCAGAATATCAACAATACTAAAACTGTGCTTCTGGTAGAGTGGATAAACAAAAATAGCTTGCTCTGTGTCATACGCTGTCCCAGGGGAGGTGAGTAGTAGAATGGTTCTAAGCATTAGGGAAGAAGTTGTACAGTTTTCTTGTCAAACTGGAGTTTCGATAAGGCGTGTTCATGTACTTTGTGGCAGCCAATTGATTGCTTATCAAGAACATTTGTGAAGGTGTTAGTATTAATGATCAGTTTCCAGGTTAGTGAGTTTTTGTTTTAAAATGTAGGGCAGAGCTATGCAGTGGTATTCAGTTATTGCAAACTGTTGTAGAGACTAAAATTTTGCATGGATTTAAAGGGGTAGATGGGTAAATTCATGATGAGTAGATGCCTCTGTGGATATTGATGTTATGGGTACGTTTTGCAGCAGAAGAAATGAATGAAGTGGGACATCTGGACAAAAAGCATTCTAACTGTTCTCTGGGTTTTATACTCTTGCCCAAACCACTGCTTCTTGACCTCCTAAGGACACGGTAAGGTAATAGGACTAATCTGCCTCTTCAGTAGAGGTGTGTAAAAATATTGCAGTGGAGCTGTGTAGTAATACCACAGTGTTTCATTTACTGATTTTGTTTTCTGTACTCTTCTTAAGTGTTTAAAAACTGTCACAGAAAAAAAAAGGAATGGAAAAATACTGGGGAAGTGACAAAGGATTGGTCATTACAAGATACTGTGCTGCATTTGCTAGAGATGGTTCCGTAATGATGACTTTTTCTGTCCCTTTTCTTTTTGCCAAAAATAATTCCTTACACTCTTCAAATCACGATAAAAACTTCTTCAATTCATTGAGGTTTTCCTGTAACCCTTTCTTTTCCCTTCACAGATTTAAATTGACTAATCAGTCTTAATTCTGGTTACATTATTGTATGGTTACATTAAGTCACAGTAACCAGTCGCGAAACATAAGTTTTTACCTAGTTTCATCCTTTCCCTTGTCACCTCTTTGTGGACCACACCCAAAACAATTTACAAACATTGATGCAATTTTATAATCTAGAAAGTTCAAAGAGCACTGCTAATGAACCTGCGCCATTTGAGAGGCAGAAATAATCCGTACTGTTTTGTTCTACTAACAAATGAATACACTTGTGCTCTTTTTTTGAGCCCTCAGAAAGTTGCTTCTGAAGTTACTTCACTTATAAAATTATGAGCAGGAAAGAGGAATCTGCTGACAACTTCTTAAAGCAGTTAAAGTAATTTTGTTTTGCATGAGAATTGTCTTTTTTAGTTTCTATCTTGAGAATGTGAATAAATTCAGAAATCAGGGGTACACTTTGTTAGACTTCTTGATATAAAGTATCTTTTAGATCTGTTAAGCACTTGCAGGATTTCAAGTGGTAGAGATGGGAGGAAATATATATATTGAAAGAACAGGATTTGGGGCTATTTCATGATGCACAAGCAAGCTGTGTTTTACTTGAAAGTCAGTATGAATTGCTTGACAAGGATCATGTGCTTGAGCATTCTTTTATCCAGCAGTCCTGTGGAGTGCTTGCACGCAACTGTTGTGTCACAGACACTCGATGCAAACACAGGTTATGGATTGGGTTCATACATGGTTCTTTCCAGCAGCAAGTTGAGTTCTGCCAGTAATACTTAATTTTTGCATTGCATCTGTCATACTTGCTCTAGTCAGCTGTAATGAAAGAAGGACCTGTTACCAGACAGACCTGCCCCAGTGGCTCAGCCTGGTGTTTGAGACATGAAGAATGTCTTTTAAGTTTTGCAGGTGAGAGGGGTGGAGGCTGGTGACCCTCAACTCTTAGACAATTATACTGAAGGTCACTGGTACAGCTAAGCCACCATGAAGTTAAAGTGGGGGTTGCTCTCTGCTTCACCTTACCAGGGGATGCCAATACGTGATCTTGCTGTAAAGAAAGAAAACCAAGAATGAAAACAAAGAAGAAAGAATTAGGAGATTGGATCTTAAATATTTCCGATATGTGTATCTGGATCTGTCAACAACAAAATATTTATTTGCTAGGAATGCTCTGAGGGATTTTTGTTGTTGTTGTTTTTGTTTTTTTGGTGTGTTTTTTTTTTTAATGTTTACATTGAGTGTTGAAAATAGTAGTTTGACAACCAATATCATCATCATCGCAGTGATTCCACTCTTCTTTTCCTTTATGCCTTATTAAGGCTTTTTTTCCTTCCCATTTGTAGATTCGATTTATATTCTCATCATTGAGGCCTCTATGGAGTTCTTCACCTTGACAATAGTTCCTCTATATCCTGTAGCTGCAGGTTTGGGGAAGTTGAGCACTTCGTGCGTAAGACAATATGAATTTCTCTCACTTTCACAGGAGTTGGTAAAAACAGAAAGTTCAGATGCTTATGACACAGCTGGTGCGTGAGATTGTCTGTAATGACCAGTAATAAAACCAGTGCTGTGTCTTGTATTCTGTTTGTTTCTAAAGGACTGTGGCAGTCTCTGAGCAAACTATAAATCTTGCTTCCTGCTCTTTGACTTAGAGAGAAAAATAAATTATTGATAGGGTGTTATATATTGATAGTGTTATCTGAAAAGAGCTTATTTACTTATAACTGAAGCCAGGGGTGGAGGGGAGCTTAGGTTAAACCTCGACTTCAGTTTTATAAGACAGAGGTGTCTAGTTATTTTAGTGCAGTATAAAATGGTAGTAAAAAGTCAAGTATGCTTATGGACTATTTTTGTGGTGCAAATGTACTGGACCATTGAAGTGTGTGTAAGGATGGGGAGGTTAATGTTCATCCTTGAAAAATGAAGTAACTTGTGCACTAACTAGGAGGTGATCAGTGAAAGATAAAGGATCATGAAAGAAAGAAGGTTTTGATAGTGGAGATGTGGAAGGATTACGTGACTTAAATGTGGTCATTGCCTTAACAGAAGTAACGTGGAAAAAGGCAGGATGTGGTGGTTACATGAAAGTCATCTTGAAAGACTGGGGAATAACTCCTTTCCTGGTATATTTAAAATAACCTGATTGCACTAAGAAAAAGAAGTGATGTAATCTCATGAGTACTAATGGGAAATATATTAATAATAAAACTATTAAACTGTAAGTTTAAATATTTTAATCTTACTGTGCTTTCTAGTCGTGCTACTTGTGTGTTTGTTTTAAGTGAATTTTGTGTGAAAAAAACTAACAGTATTGCTTTAGCACTTAACTGAAAGGAAATAGGGGACTATAATTGTTGAAGTATAAACATTACCTTTGAACTCTGTCATTGTCTACTTATTGAAAGATTACAGTGTTTGGATTTAAAAATGTCTTTGAAGCTATATTCGATGAAAGTACATTGTTCAAACTTATGAGGAGTAGTTCGTGTGACACGTTGTTACTCTAGTTATTTAACCAAGCGAATCTACAATGCACTTAGAGTTTAATGCAAATCAAGGTTAAACTCTCATTTTCATCTTAGCAAGCCTTGCAGAATACCCTGTTAGAATACTAACAGGGCCAGAGAGGCTCAGCTGCATTCATCCAGTCCTGGAAAATTCTCCCAGAGCCGTCATGCTTTCTTACATACTTCACAACTAAAAGCTAGGCACGGGGGATAAAAGTAGAAAGTGAATGTAGCACAGAATTAATTCTAGATTTGTACTGTGGAAGCACTTTCTTAGTATGGACGTCTAATTTAATACCTCCAGTATTTGTGAAATAACTCTGTACATGAGCATGGCATGCTTTGTGTATGAGCTTTTATCACTCTGCTATTGAGAACTGCATAGAACTTGGAAAGTATGAAGTTAGATAATGGATGTTGTAATTACAGAATGCTTGCTCTCAGAAGGATTTTGGTGTTTAACCCCCTGCCCTCCTTTCTGCTTGCGCCTGCTGAAGCTTTGTTAACATCCTTGTATGTGTCAGGGCTGTCCTTGCAAGCCCCAGGAGTTGCTGGTGTGAGGGCTTGTGAGTTTGCTACCCCCACAGCCACCGTGCTCTTTTGCTGAAGGTCAGTGCCTCCGAGGCAGTATTGAGCATGTGCCAGCTCATCACCACAGCTGTTGAGAGCCCAGCATATTAATTTAAACTGCCAGTGATTCTGGTTTAGGCTATGCTAGACTTGCCACCGACAATGCTTGCTCACTTCTTGTGCCCTCACTGTGGAGGTGGTCACCTCCTCATGTTTTGTGGCTGGAACTTGTAACCTCTTAAAAATACCCTAATGTGAGTTTCCAGGGTGAGTGTCGAGGCTCAGGGCTGACAGAAGGGCTGCTAGCTGACTGTTTGTGTAATTCAAGAGAATTATGAGAAGAGGTTAAAAGGGCGTGTTTCAGCAATTTAAAGTTAGAAGGGCAATGTAACTAACAGGGATAGCGGACTTGAGAGTTACATGTCATTTGTGAAGTACATACCTAAAATCTTGTTTCTGTATTAAGTGCACTTTAAAAAAAATATATATTTTTATTCCCCTGGCCCATCTATGTTAGAGGAGTTTGAAGGAGCAGCAGCTACCACTTCCTTATTCAGCCTGTGCAATTATTAAAAGGCCTCTTTGGAAGATTGATGGAGACTGCGCTTTTGAGAATAACTGTGCTTCATTTCTACAGTGATTTGTGAGAGCAGCTATCCTGAAAATTTCTCCTATCAGCAGGCTATGCTTCCATGGGCATGGCAAGCATGTGAGGAAAACGAGGAGTAAGGCTTACCTTGCCAATACACATTTTGTATTAGCAAGTTGTGATGATGTTGAACTTGTCAGTTTTGTCTTTTTGTGTTTGTATTAAGGAAATATTAGTAAAGATTTTTTTTTCTCTTTCCCATAGCGATGAGGAGTGAATTTGATGATTTAAAAAATGATGTGGCTTATTTATGAAGTAGCGTTTGCTATGTTTATCTTGTTCACAAAATGATGTGTGAGTTAATTTGGACATCAATTACCTCTTAAGGGTAGCTTAACAAAAAAGTATTTGTGTTGACAGTTTATGCAGTTTGAGGCAAGTAGTCTGCTTCTCCTGAAATAGTCTTTTGCTGACTTTTTTCTAATGTTGGCTGCATGTCATTGGCATTACAAGGGACACCATGGTGTCTTGGTCAGATACCAGAGGAGAAGTATTTGCAGTTTCAGGTAGGCAGCAGAGATTCCTGTGTTGAAGATGTCGCTACCAGCAGCTGGGGGTTTTGGTCAGTAACGCTTTCTGTCAGCTCCCTCCTGTTCTCAACTTGAGACTCCATCTTGAGGAATAAATAGAAGGAACGTCTTCAAGGTCTCCATTTTGCTGCTTCCTCCTAGAAATTATTTGCTACTCGCTGTGTTTGGGAAGTATGTCCTTTAAAATAAGAAGTAAAATTACAGCAGTTGATTTCACACACTTGAGTGTGAAGAGCAAAGGCTCTATGAGCAGTGTTGCCAAGTTGACTCCTGTGACCTTGCTAATTACTACTCTATGCAGCCGGGTATTTCTGAGCCTTGTCAGCAGCAGTTATTGAGCACTTTATTTCATGCTTGGTTCTGGGAAGTCTTGACTAGGAAAA
The DNA here is from genome assembly GCF_011077185.1 of Oxyura jamaicensis. Classification (NCBI taxonomy): domain Eukaryota; kingdom Metazoa; phylum Chordata; class Aves; order Anseriformes; family Anatidae; genus Oxyura; species Oxyura jamaicensis. The sequence continues at coordinate 8,882,975 of NC_048898.1, forward strand.
GACGATTGACGGAGACAATCTGAGAAGGGAGGGGGAAAAAAAATAGAAACCCCAAACAGTGTTCTTGGGTAGGTCTTCTGGAGGGGAGCAGGCCGGCCACCGAGGGGAAGCCGGTTCCGCCATGCTAATCCCCGCTGCGGAGGGGCAGGGGGCAGCCATGCGGACAATGGTGCTGGAGCCAGGAAGTCTGCGCGCAGCCTCGCCGGGCGCCCGCGGCTGCACAGGGAGGGCCGGCCGGGGGCTGTGTTGCTCGCTGCAGCTGGTGGCCCGCTGGGTCTGCAGAAAGCCCACCGCCAGGGGAAGGCATCCAGGGAGGGGACAGGGGCAGCAGAGAGGGCTCCCAGTCAGTTTTTCAGTATTTAATGGGGGAGTGGGGGGCATAACGACCCCGTCGCAGATGCGTTTTCTTCTTTGCATCAAATCTGACATCAGAGCAGTGCTTTTTGTGTGGTAACTGCACTGCAGCCAGGCCATGTTGCGTGTCGCAGCTCAGCTCCGCTGCGGACAGTTACAGGCCTGGCCGTGGGCTGGCTGCAGTTGCCAGGAAAAGCCTCCACAAAACAAAAAATGGGCGCCACAACCGCCAACCAAAATCCCGGTGCTGGAGAACTCGCCCTGCACTGGGGGGTTTGCGTGATCGTCCTCACTGGGACACCCGGGGTGGCCAGGAGGTTCCTTCTCCGCGTTGGGCAAAGGCCAGTAGTGTAACAGCAATGGGCTAACACCATGCGACCCAAGCGTAATAAAGTTTGCCCTGTCAGTTTTCTGGTTTGGGGATTTTTTGACATAGATTAATGAACAATTGTTCTTAAATTAAGGGAAAAAAAACACTGTAAGGCTGTTAAAACATTCATTAGTCATCTTTGTAATGCTGAAAGGGATGTTACGTGTTGAAAACCTTCTGATAACAGCATTTGTATTTCTGAAGGTACTGGCCCTGACTTTAGGTCCGTGTGTGCATTTTTAAATGGAATTAAATGTAGTGTAAGGATGTTCCCTTCCTCAGGTGTCTTGTTTGTATTAAATACTTGTTTGTATTAAATACTCACAGCTCAGAACCAAAGTACATTCTAGGTCTCATAGGCAGTGTAGTATGACCACATAATGTTTTCAATAGTGACATATGAAATTTGTAACTATTTTAATGTTTTTTTTTTTTCTCCAACTTGCATTGACTGGCGTGACAGTAAGGAACTAGCAAAATCGATAAACAGATACTAAAAACCATTTAAGGGTGATAGCTCCTAGCAGAATAGCAGAAATGGATGCCTTCTGTGGTAGGAAGGAGCCTGGGTGTCCACTTGCTGCTTCTCTTAAGTGCAGAAGCTCCCAGCCAGCTAATCGCAAAAGTGGTGCAGTTGAACGAGGGAAACTGGGTCAAGATGAATAAAAACTGTGTAGTGAGATCCTGCTTGAATATGTTCAAATAACAGAATGCGTCATGTTTATAACACACAAGGATATGTCTGAATACCTGATGGCACTGGGAAAGTAAGTTTAGTGAATTTCATTACTGTTAATTTAATGGCAGAAACTTTGTAGCAGTTAATTGGAATTCCAGAATAACAGTAAGATGGGCATTCAGGAGTCCATTGAGTGGCGTCCCCAATTACCTAATTGTGCTGGGCATGGTAAAAAGCAGCTATGCTTTAATTTCTTCATGGTTAACAACTTTGTTTGTGAAACGGACAGATATATCATAATTTAATAGTTTGCTTTCTAAAGTCTGCAGTAATACACACATCGTTACTTGCAAGCAGTGTGAAATCTTCCTTTTGTAAGATTTCTGTTAGTGTCCAGGATGGATTTTGGTGACTTCTCTTCCAGCTGCTCACAAATAAGTCCTTTCTTAAGAATGTTAACACTGCTGCAGAAAGTAATTGTTGTTAGGGTTTATGGTTTTTGAATGAACAAATCCACCATTGCAGTAGGTGCATTATAAACACATTTATAAATATCCTCTGCATAGAACTGAGATATATATTCTTCATTTCAGTCTCAAGGAGTGTATAATGCACACACACTTGATTTCATGTTTCAAATCTTGTAGCAGATTGTGTAGGGAAAAAGAACATGGAAGTAATTTAAACAATCTTTTTAGCTTATAAATTTTGCAGTCACTAATAGTTTTAGAGTAATATAATCTGCAGTTCAGTAGAATTATTTTTGTGGACTTGCACAGAGTAGCACCTAAACAAATGGGGTCTTCTTTGGAGTAGTTTTTGTTGGTGCCATATAGGCAACTGGCTTTTTTTTTTTTTTTTTTTTTTTTCTCCGTTGACTCTCTGATTTCTTCATATATTTTAGCAGTTTTACCTTCATTTTTAAGATATCATATTTGAAAAGCATTTTAACTAGTTCTGCACTAGCTATGTTTAAGTTTTACACTTTTAAATAGTTTGTGAAGGCATGCCTTGCAATAAAATAATAGAGATTTGTTTCAAAAGTCTGAGGAAAATAGGCCTGTACAAGTATTTGACAGAATTATGCCAGTACAGAACCTGAAACTTACATTTAAACTTCTTGTGGAATTGACTGAAGTTAACTACAGCTCTTTCTATATTATAAATATGAACAGAGTTGGAAGGACTCTCAGATCAGTCTGTTCATTTCGTATCATCTGCAGCTAGATCAGATGGTGGCCTTTATAAGCTACAGACAAATTAAGTTTTTGGACTCTATTTAACAGTCTTCCCTAAAACCTAACCAGGGTGTAGAAATTGTCTTCTAATTTCTGATCTAAACAGACTTTAATGGCTAATCCATAACAATAATCCATTGTTGAGCCAGTAGTTTCCTTCAGATTAAATGCTTGCCCGTCTTCCCATGTGTTTATTCATATTTTGTGTTTTCAAAGTGTAATCGTTTCCTTGCCAACTTTCACTTTATTAATCTTTTTTTTGTCTCCATTCATAGGGTTTTCCTGTTCTCCAGATAATATTATCAGTCCTTCTAGGCATACGTTGAATTTATCAGTTGTGTTGTCTCTTGTACAGTGCTGTTCATGCTTTACTGTTTCCTCTGGAAAATTTTCCTGCACAGTCTTAGAGTCGTGTTTGCCTGTTTCCTAGCCACATCTTACCTGTGTCTGTGACATGAGGTATTCGGTTAGTGTACTCAAGTCCGTGGTTATAGCTATCTCCTGTGCACCAATTCCTAGGCTACATAGAGAAGAAATTCTTCCTAATATGTTTAACTTCGCCTCTGTCATGCCATTGTATTTCATTCCATTCCATACTTTGATTCTTCATGTGATCGAAATCCTGCATAGAAACAACACTCAACTGAATTGACTATTCATGTTAACCAGTGTGGCTTATCAACGTTCTACTCCTTGTGTTTAGTTCTCTAATGAAAGTTGATAAGTAAGCTTGAATCCAGGTCTTTGAATGTTGTTTGAACTGCAGTTGTAATCTTTTCTCAGAACTCTTTATTGTCTGCTCTGTGGTGAATTCTTTACTGTTATTTTTTCATGCAAATCAATAATTATAGCATCATATCAGGTTTTCTAAAGCTCTAATAGTTGTAATAGAAAAGTTGCTGGCTTAGACTGACAATCCAGTTTCTCTGGCATTCCATTTGACCTCAAAGTTGTACGTATGATTGAGGCAGCATGTTTATAATTACCTAAACCACATCTTGCCCCCATTACACATAGGGGCTACATTTAATATTTTCCAGTTTTGCTTTTCCAAATAGATTTACTTGGTACTGTATGTACTGCTGCAAATGTTTTGAAACATATCCTGTGTGTTGAAACGGACTTAATGTTCTAATTCTTGGGAAGTTAGAGATTGCCATTTCTTTTGATACAGTCTCTTTTTACAAGATAAATTCCCTTTTTACAATACTGTCTTTGTTGTGATGATCAGCACTATAATTCTTTATTAAAATCTGGGATAGTGCGGCTCATTTGGTTTGGGGATCATGCTGTTAAAAATATTACAGAGCCACTTCTAACGAACAATTACAACTGGATTCCCTACTTCTAAAATGATTTCAGACCATACAACAAATCTTGTGCACTTTTGCTTCTTATTTTTGGAGTCATACAGAGCATAGGGCTAGATGCCCACGCTGGTTCATAAATTCACAGCTGAGTTCCAATTTCAAAAAAAAAAAAGAAACAGTTATAATAACAAAAGCATTATCATCAATAAAATATTTCTAAGAAAGATAATAAATTATACTGTAGACAAATCGGGCTTTACGATTTAGGAATAAATTACTTTCTGAAAGATTACAGTTGAATACATCTTCTTGATTATAACAGAAAAAAGTAGACAATGAAGACTGAAATCAACTGTTTGGCTTGTGGTTTTGAAGTTTTTCAGCATTACTGTGTTGGCAGACCAGTGTTCCAGCAGTTAATTGGTGCTTTAACACATTTGAAGTGTTCATTTATTTGTGTCATTCTAGTCTATTAATATCAAGCAGTTTTGGGAGAAATTCCAGCTATTGCTTACCTTAGTGTGCTACAGCATGGCTGCAGTCCTTCTGGATTCCCATCAACAAGGAACAACTTGGAAGAGGTGCAGCTGTGGCCCCTGCAGTTCTGTCAAATATACTTTTTGTTGTTTTGTCTTGTTTTAACGAAATATATTCTCAGATGAAGGTCGTAACAACCACTCTTTGGGGTATGGTGTTTGTTAGAACAACTAGTCTGTTTTTTTTCAGTCTGTTGAACTATATAGCTGTATCAGAATGCCAGGTAATGTTAAAAACTAAGTATTTTTAGTTTCCTCTCCTGAGAAGGAACAACATAGGCTGTTGAACTAATTGTCATAGCTTAGCTCAGAAGCTGAAATCATAAAAAGGAAGAACAGCTTGAAAGATGAATAAGAAACACCTCAAATATTGTATGATAGCTGTGGCAGAGAAGCTCTGTAGAATGTTAATGTGGTGACTGAAAAAACTGCCTCAGCCTGCCCACATCAGGTTTTTGACATTCATTTATTGCTTCTGAAATGTGGGCAATAGAACAGGAACTGTTCATGTAGTTTGTGTTGTGGCACTTCATTCTAAATCTGTTGTGTTGTTTGGTTGGTTGGTTTTTAAATTTGTGGCTTAAGCTTCCCTGCCGCACCATGAAACATCGTCACTGCAGCTGTGAGTACAGCAATATTCATAGCACCCATCTACCAAGGCCTTGAAGCAGCTGCAGGGCTAACAGCAAACCTGATGCTTGAAAGCTTGATGCTAAAGAAGGATAATTCAAGTAACAACATGACGCCATCATATATGCATTTCAAGGGAACAGAAGGGAATTGCAGTCCTGCTGGGTTTTAGTTTCCATTTTTGATGTATTCTTTTAGGTGGTGATAAGCATTCTAAAACTAGAGTTATTTTTAAATGGGGAATTAAAACAAAACTTGTTCCTGTTGTAATTTTATTACATATACTTTCATGTATATATTTATATGTATTTGTCTTCTGAAAAGTGAATTATTAGTGAAAGGAGGATCAAGGTACAAAATAGGGGTTCTAAGCTGAGAGCATTACATCCTACAGGGTTGGACAAAATTTTTTGAAGACTATCTTGTATTGTTTCTCAAAAACAAAAATCACCAGGAAATTGGAAGTGAATTGCCTTAAAATGGTCTTTTTTCCATTTTTCCTGATGCTATGATAGCATACTGTGTCACCCGGTATGTAAACTTTTCCGAAAGATTCGAACACTCCTCTTGAAATGTGAAAGACAGTGAGAATAGGTGGTGCTTACTGAAATTTGCATGAAGAAGTGCAGAAATGATTTTTAAATGCACTTTAATCAGATTATTAGAGGGTTTTTTCCTTGATGGACTGCAAAAATGGTGTTGTAAATTAAACCTTTGCTTAACTATGTACAAGGTGTTGGCTACTCATATCATGCATGTGTTTTATTGAGGATTGAAGTTCATCAGAATTGAAACAAGAACTGCAGCAGTAATACATAGTTTTATGTCATTGTCCTGAGATTTTTGTAATTAGAAGGACATTCCCTTTCAGCTGTTGGAATTGGTTATATTTCTTTTGATTGTGAAATGCTGAAGAGAGAATAGTTTCATTACCACATTGCTTTCATTTGTGCCTGGAGAGGAAGTTCATTTTGAAGCTAGGAGTGCTGGGGGATGTTTGCAAGGCATCTTGTTGTAAATACGGCGCGACCGTAGGACAACCTGCCTTTCCTCATGGCAAACACCACCACTGCGGTTGTGTCCGGGCGCAGCGCGGCAGCTTGGAGGCGGCCTGTCCGAAGCAGGCCCCGCGGCTGCCAGCACCCGAGCACTTTGTTGCTTCATTAGGGAGAAGTCAGAGATGTGTGAAAAGTAGGGCACGGGTCGGAGGCTGCGTGCCCCTTCCCCGCCGCAATTGAAGTGACAGACACCTCCCGGTTTTGCCGCTAATTTCCCTCCATGGCAAATGCCTCTGAAGCACTAATTAAAATGAAAAGTTCTCGGGTCTTACCATCAGACAGATTGAGTTATTTATGGTGGAAGCGGCAACCAGCAGTAATTGCAGCACATCCTTGCACAAATGCAGGGGTTTGCATTCATGAGCAGCGCCAGGCTGACAGGGGTCAGGGGGTCAGGCCCACCGAAACAAGAGGCCAGAGAGAGGCAGAATCAGGGTTCTCCTCCTCCTCCTCTTGCAAAATCGCTGGATTAACTGTTTAGGTGTGTGAGCTGCTCTGTAGTCCTTTGAGGTCTAATTACGTTTCCTTTGTTAATCACTGTAAAAAGTTTATTAAGCAGAACGTGACCTCGAATATGCACTGAATTGATGAGTAATATTTGACCACTGTGGTCCAAAGAAGTAATTTTTTTTTTCAATTTGACTGTCTTATCTGTGTGCTCATCCACTGAATGAGAACAACTCTGTTCAATTTCAGAGCAAATGATGTGTGCATATGATAGTGTAATTTTTTGGGAGGGGGGTTATATACATGAAAGTTGGGAATCTGGAAAGATATCAGGACTTTGAATTGGAGTTAACATATTATTAACAAATTTTCGTTGATGCTGTGGATTGGACTAACTTTGTCTTCTCCAGCAAACACTATATAACATGTTAGTTTCCAAGAAGAGGGATTAGAATACAATTGATACTAAATGAAATTTATTTTTTATTATTATTCAATGTTAAATGTTATTAGGTTTGTTTGTTGTTTGTCTTCTGAAATAGTACAAAATCTTTAAAAGTAACATTGTAAGTAAATTAGTTAACTGAACTAAGTATTTTAGTACAAATTTGGTTTTCATCCAACTGAGAGGCTGGGTTTTTGTTGCTATGTTCTTTGCAAGCATTTTTCAGCTGGAAGCAAAATGTGTTGTTCTTTTAGAAAATAGCCCTGCTGAATTCTTCCTTATGAAAAACAATGAATATAAACTTTAACTCATGTAAAGGAAACAGGTTTTAAACATTAACTTTTGCACATTAATCTATTAAATGTTAGCTGTATAAGTGTCTAAAATACATGGCTGTACCTAGTGAGTTAACAAATTTAATAATTTTGATCTGAACATTAAAAAAAAAATGCTGTGGATCTGGTTGTTACCAAGTATATTTCAGGGTAAAAACAACTAATGTTTTCAATTATTAACCTTAATAAATATATGCCGTTTTAATTATTTAAGCAACCTAGTTATGCTCAGTGCAATGAAGAATCATGTGTTTTTTTTTTCTTATTTTCAGAAATGCAAGTAATGACTTAACATTTTGCTTTACTGTGTCTTTCAGGAAACAGAGTTCAAAAAGTTGCAAAATCATCTTTGCAGTCAAGCACCAAATCTTGTATTAGGCTTCACCGAACAGACTAAGCTCAACGTTTGTCAAGCAGAAGGGCCGCTGCCTTGCACAGGAAGGATTAAAAGTGAACAATGACTCGACTAAGAGTTTGTGAGCGATTGCTTGGAGCCTACCTGCTTATCATTTTACATGTTCAAGGTAAATATCTGCTAGCTGAAATAGGTGTATTTTTAATCTATAACTGAGCAATATGTGTATTCCAGTGGCTTTTGTTGTTGTTGTTGTTTTTAATAATGAACTGTTTAAACACCAGGACCATTCTTTGCCAGTCAGGTGGCTTGTCTGCCTAACATGCCATGCGGAAGCTTGACAAAAACAAGGAGCATTGTAGTATAGTGGTTATATGGTTGTAGGGTAGAGCATGGAGTAAGTCTAGTTTAGAAAATGTTTGAATAGTTACAGAAATACATAGTACTCTCTGGAGCAACTTATGTGAGTAGCAGAACTGACGAAATTCTGTGGTGTGTCCTTCTGAATTGCAATTTCCTGTAACTGTCTGAGCCTTTTATACTTGACCTATTGGAGAAATTGCAGTGTGGAATTCCCTATGCCTTCTAACATTCCCAGCACCCTAGATAGTGTGGCATTATGTAATCTAAATAAATTGCTTGTCCTTACTCAATTGGATGAGGTGGGACTACATAGTGGTCATAAGAGGCTGGTTTTAAGTTTGTGAAAATACTCATTTGTGAGTCTGTTGATCACCACTTATCAAAAAAAAAAACCTGGACATACAGTTGTCATTAGGTCTTCCGTTCCTTTCCCAAATTGGGTTAAATGAAAATGTATTCAGAGTAGACGGACCAAAGTAGCTGTCACCTTGTTCTGACTCTAAATGGAATTGAAGCTTAAGTATAAAGGTTGTGAGTAGTTCTGTGTGGAGAAAAAAATAAACTGGCTGTACTTTTTTCTGATGGGTGCAAAGAGAATACCATCAGTGGTTGTTAGGATGATGTCAGTGAATCCATTTTATTAACCTGTATCTGGGAACTGCTGCAGCTGCTAAACTAGGTGGGGAGAAGCATTTACACAGATTACCAGACTTGATCAAGCAGTAAATATAAATGATATTTCAAATTAACAATGGAAATCTCTTAGTCTACCCATGTTGATCCTAGCTTTTGGTGAGGGTGCAGTTCGCCAACGCTGACATGAAAGATTCTTACCTAGAATTGACTGTGAGAGAGCTGGTCAGCTGCGCAACGAATAAATGATGAACACTTCTGTGCAAGGCAGATTATCTGTCAGCTTGTTCTGGTATCATCCCACTCATGTTCACAGCTAAACTTCTGTGGAACACAAGTCCTCTCCCTGGAGCTGTCCAGAATTGCAGTTTGTTAAAGATATTTAAAGCTGCATTTCTTTTTGGGTGTGTATGCACACATTTCAGGACTTGAGAAGAGTATGGGTATTGATTTGAAGCTTTGTGATTGTAGCAAAGATTTCAAGGTTGAATGCAGCAATACAAATAAACATGAATCTCAGAGTCTTGGCTACATTAGGTTGGGAGAGGGAAATCCTCAGTACCGGTCCCTCATCCCATTGTGAATGTACAATCTTTAGTTAGCAAGAAATAGCTCAATCTATTTAGACAGAAATAGCATAGTTTAAGTATAGTTAAAATTCGGATTAACAGATATTTAGAGATAGCTCTGAGGTAATTATATTGGTAACGAGAACAAATCACAATAAATAAAATTGGGGGGGAGTAATCGGGGGGGGGGGGGCGGGGAATGCACAGTGAATGTGAACAAGCATAGAACAGGCTGCCTGAAAACTTGTGTCACACATGTCCTTAGAGCTGTCCAAAACTCAAGTGGAATGACTCTGAGCAACCTGGTCTAACTTCCAAGCTGGTCCTTCTTTGGTGTGGTACCAGGTGCTTTCTGGAGGTCTCTTCCACGCTAGGTTATTTTCAGATTTAGCAATTTGCAATGGAGCTTGTTTCATCAGTCAGTTTTGCTACTTCTTGCAGGAGATACCAGATTCTCCCAATGAAGAAGTTGGAAATCTGTTTTGTTCTTTATAATGAAATTGTTACCTGTTAGCATAGTCAATACTCAGTATTTTACTCAAGGTTGGGAGCAACTGAAGGAGCAAAATTGTTTCTCTCTTACTTCCCAAATAGAAATAAGATAAACGTGTAGGTATTACAGTAACTTAAAATTGAACTAGATTAATTCTCTATTTTAACAGTGCTTCAATGCGTACCTTCTAATGTATGTTACAATAATAAATTTCACTAAGTTAAGTTGAAATACACTGGAAAACATAAATAAAATTTCAGCTTCTAAAGAAGGAATTACTCTTAAGAATATCTCTGACTTTCAAATCAATACTGAGCAAGTTCTGAAAGCCCTGGGAAAGTTGAGCTAGCTGAAATGTTGTTTCTTTGATGCAACTTGCCTAAGGGCTTGTCTTCAAACACATGAAATATGTTTGGTTTCTAGGGGTGGCAAGAAAAAGTTGTCTCTCCACTTTTTATTGCATTCTTGGAGGAGTTGTGTTTGGGGGTGTGTGTGTAAGTTGATAGTTACGAAGTATTTGAAATTTTCATAGGAAAGAGGAAATCTAATGTGAAAAGAACAATGTTGACAGGGAAGATACTTGCAAGATGTTACAAAAATGCATCAGTGTACATATAGAAACCAGCAGAGGTGGAGAACACACAATAGGAGGAATTGAAGAGAATCTGCGTAACTTACAGAAAGAGAAGAAGGGAGACAAGGAAACATCGAGCACATGTGCTTTCAGGGACTGGTACCAAGGTTACTGGTTTGCTTGCTCAGTTGTATGGGAGGCTGCTTCAGAACAGTGGGAGCTTCAGGGCTTACCGAGACCTGAGAGAAGGGTAGATAACAAATGCCTGCGTACGTGCAAGTATATGTACACACATTCCTTAATAGGTAACTTCTAAAAAACAAGTGGTTGCATGTGTTGATTGATGTGAAAATATTCTTCCAAGAAAAGCAGAGAGCAGGCAAGTCCACGAAATTACTGGGGAGCAGCTGCTGTTAGGCTGTTGGTGCTAAGGAGCAGAGGAACACAGCAGTCACCTTTTGGACTGGGTCCTCTTTTCAGCTTATGGGACGCTACCCTGGTTTCTATGAGTAGAGAAATGCACAAAAATCAATTTGGATAGCAGATAACTAAGTTGAGTAACAGCTGTTAAAAAAACAAAATGCAAAAAACGTTGTATTTCCTTTCTCGTTGTGGAAGGCCTTTGCAATATCTTCAGGCCTGTGATTTGTTCTGCACTCACTACTGCTTTACATAGTCACCCACCTGCTTCTGCTCATCTGAGGCAAGAGTTCGTCAGCTTCACCGGCAATTAAGTACCGTGGTAAATATGCTTTTGTCTTACCACTAGTGCGGGTTTTCAGTTCAGAGAACCAGTTTTACTTCAGAGCAGCATTCTTTGTTTTTACAGTGCACTGATGAGCAGAGCTAATCAATATGTATAATGGAGTGGTCAAGTAGCTTCAAATACAATTAAAAGTGTTCTCCTACGTTTTGCACTTTGATACAGTATCCTGACAGTACGATGTAATATTACATATGTGGATCATCATGTTCTTGTGTGTCCTTCAGACGTGCTGCAGGAGACCAGTATTTTAATCCTTTTAAATTAGTTACAAAGAGGTATTAATTGCATTCAATATGCATGAAGAAGTTTATTAGAAGTTAAATTTTAAAGTAGTATCAGTATTAAATATTAAAAGACTTGTTAAAGTTGGTATTGTCCATTAGTGAGCTGATAATAGATCTGTTGGGGCTTGTTTCAGTATTGTACCTCTTTTTTTGATATAGAAAATCATGTAACTTTTATGCACTTCTTGAATTTCAGGTAGAATAGTTTGTGTGTTTAAGTTCGGTAATCTGAAAAAAATATTCTAAAATCTGTGGAAGGTATTTAGAGTTTTCAGAAGCTGTTTTATTGCTGAAAAATATCTTACTTCTGTTTACCAATGGTTTCCCCAATTAATGGCCACATCTTTCTTTAAAACATTGGCAACAAACTTGTTAAATTATTATAAATGAAAACTTGTCAATTATTGTTAAATATTTGGCTGATTAAGTTACTTTAATGGATTACCAAGAGATTATATATTTCTATATTGTAATCTTAATGATAGTTTTGAGTAACTTTATTCTTTAAAAATACATTTAATGTAAATTGAAATGTAGTGTATATTTTTTAAAGTAAATTACAAATAAAATCTTGTTTATGTCTTGTATTTAAAGCACAAGAGCAGCAAACATTCTTCAGAAATGACATTTCAGGGAAGTGAGACCAGAGGCTAGGGTTTGCTGGGCTACCTCTCAGTGATGAGCACCTAGGTGTAACTCCTGGGGTAGCTGGAGGGTGGCAGTGAAAGGTTTTAAACAAGTAGGCTGGGAACTTGCTGTGATTTTTGGTCTCCCCCCCCCCCCCCCCAGGAACCAGTTCTGCTAGATGGAGCTACCTCTAACGTGCCTGGTCTTTAGAGATCACAGGCTTGATATATTCAAAAAAAAAAAAAAAAAAAAAAAAAAAAAAGCACTATGTGAACAATTAGGGTAAAAATGCCAGACGCAGACCTAATAGAAGTACTGAAGGTGTTTTCTTTGGATCCATAAACCTCTTTGTGTTGTTTTTCTTTATTAGTGTTTTTTTAATGGAAAACACTGATATTTTCTTCAAGCTGTATCAGTTGTACTAAGGTTTAATTCATGTAGCAGTACGTGTTACGTCATTGTGAAAGCTTGTTATAGGCAGAAAGGTGACAAGTCCTTGTTGTAGTAGATGATTTGCAGCATCTGCATCGTGAAGCAAGAAAAAGTAATTTAAAACAGCATCATAAAAAAGTTCAAGTTATCTCTTTTTTATAAGCCAGGCCTTCCTAACATAAAAAAAAAAAATGTTTAGAATAGCATAGCTCTTCAACGATAAATCCCATTTAAGGATAATTTATTTTAGAATCATTTTTTTTATATATGTCTATATTAATTCCATTAAACAAATCAGGGGAAAACTTTAGCGTTATGAATTCAGAAAGCAGTTGAAGAACTTGACTGCTATAGGCTACTAGTTTTAGCCTTAAAACTTTATTTGTGGAGATAGAGGTGATATAGTTGAATAAGAAATTATAGGCATAATTTTGGCTTTTGTATTGCTGTCTTTCGCTTTTTGTCCTCTGTGTTTCTTAACTGTTTTTTGTATTAAACCTTGTCTTAGATCAGAAGACTTGGTCAAATGACATACGCCTCCTGGCATTGAGTAGCAGCTCAGTTCACAGTGGCTAATAGCAATTCACTGTCTTGTTCAATACCTTTTTAGGATTATCCATCTTCATATTAGTGTTTGAAGCTTTCAATTACATTTCCAGCCTAGTGTGGAATATATATATATTCCATATATATATACTGTACTTCCTTAACATACGCTTGCAGTCTAATATTTTTCTAAGATCAGAATAAGAAGTTCTTTGGATAATTGATGTTTTTGATCAATGGCTGAGTATGATGCATTGGCAGGTTTTATTTAAAAACAAACTGGTTTTATTTTAAAAAAGTTTAGTGCTAAAGTCATTTTAACATCTTCCTGTCTGCAGCAGTTGTTCACGCTTTTCTTCTAGAAATCTGTTAGAAGGAATGCAGTGCACGTGAGACAATGTCATGATGGTCTGGAGCAAGTGACACTGAAGTTCCATCAGCTTCTCTTTCTTTGGCACTGTGGTTGCCCACAAAGAGAACACTCCAACTCACACTGATATTTGAGTGTTGTAAGTTTTAGAAATGGGATAAAACATCTATAGAGGAATTCCTGTTTTAAAAGATACATGATGGAATTATTCTCAAGGGTGGACAGACAGGCTGAAATTGGTCCACAATTGTGACCAAGTTCTCCAGTGTGTGACTGTTCATTTGCTGCTAATGTATATTGCTTAGCTCCACCAGGCTTTTGCAATTTATGGGCAAAGGGTACAAAATAATGCAGAAAGGAGCTTTGCTGTGCTTGAAATCTCTGGTTACTTTTTTTGAAGTGTTGTGTATTAACTTGTAGCTTAGAGCCTCTCAGTTTTGTAAGGTTTGTGTGTTTCTTAGCTCATCCACAGGATTGACAGCTGCACGTGTAGTGGAAAAGAAGTCATAAACTATAATGTGAAGTAGCTTCACAAGATCTCTAAAATGTAATCCTCTATCTCTGTCTTCTGCTACCCAGAGGAAGATAAAGCAGAGTGAATGTTTGACAGGCAGAGCTTTAATGTGTGGCAATAACAAGAGTGCTGGCACAACAGTGCCACATGATTCCTGAAGCAAAGTGGTATTTATTATATCCTTCATTCACTCTTGCTTGTTTACTCAGTATCTATTAACCAGGAAAAAAAGGCAATGAAATATCTTTGTGCCCCCTTTTGGGTCTTGGTCTGCCCCTTGGAGCTAACTTATTATCCCCATTCATCTCCTCAGACCTACCGTCTTGAAGATGGGCACTAATCACACTTGAACTGCTGAGGCTGAATTGTAGTATCACAGTGAAGGATATAATGGGGAGTGAAAACTAGCTGTGGGCTATTAACCTTCTTGTGAAGTCATCCCAAACAGTCTCAATATTTTCCTTGGTCTTCCTTCCGTTGATACTCAATGAATTGCCTTTACTGTTTAATAGGAGTCTCTTTATCCTCTTAGAAAGTAAAAATGGAAGAGGGAAGTGATGTTTTTTCTTTTGCTTTGTGCAATTCAAATACTGCCTGTAAGACGAAAGCAGGCTGCCATGGAGTATTGTTTTTCCTTCCCATTCAAAGATAATGAAGTTGTATTTTTGCTTTGAATAGAAATCTTTGCCTGTATAGACTGTACAAAATACAAAGATGATATATGAAAATACTGTTATCTAGCATTGATTTTTGGGGGTATTTATTTTTCATAAAACTTGCTATGTAATCCATCCTAAAGAATTAAGAGGAAAAATTAATTTCATCTTAACATGTTCTGTTAAAGGGTGGTATACATGTAGTCATGCTGCAGTGTTAGTTTAAGAAGAAGAACATTTCTTTAAAAATGCCAGACTGGTCATAAAATAAAAATGTTAGATGGTACCTTTGCACTGGCAGTGAATAATAAAAGTTGTGCTTCACAGATTTTTTTGTCGCCACCTCTGGAGAATGATTTAGGTTATGTTAGCCTGGATCTATTGCAAACTGCAGTTTAGCATTTTGCTCTTCCTCTTCTGAGCTAGGAAAAGCCATGCATTAAGGGTTCCTTGATATTTTCTTCTACCAAATTGAGAAAATGCTTTTCATGTTCAGGGCAGGAAGATGAATGAGCGACTTTGAGATGTAGATCATAAAGTACTCGGGCCTTTAACATCTGGAATGTCCCTGAAGTTAAAGTTTTTTTACAATATTAACTATTTAGTTCCTAAATCAAGGAAAGATACTTCAGTAGTTCAACAGAATTAGAAGGAAAGATAATATTTGTACATAGGCAGTGGCTTTTCCTTTAAGTAAATATTAAGTGGAATTACCTGTTCTCTGAGCAGGTAAGGAGCTGTTAAATGTGAAAACAATGTTGTATAATGTCTGCAGCACAGTATTAAAATGAGCTTTTCAGTTTTTGCTGGGAAGAAAACTGTAGACAGACCTTGGAGGAGTTGCCATTTCATACATGAAAATTTTCTTTTTATTAAGTTGGAAATACCTATCGCACAGGTAAACTTGATGTAAAGTTAACAAGAAGGTCCGGTGTTAAAAACAACTTGCACATATTGGAGATACTTAACTTGGATGATCCTGAAGTACTGTTTGAAAACTACATTTCAAATAAAACACGGCTTAGTGGTCTGAGCGTTTAGGTAAATTAGAATGTACTCTTAATTATATCTGAAGAAGACACAATGTACTTTCAGGGAAATGGCTGAATCAGGACAGTGCACTCAGTGTACTGTATTAGAGAATTAGAAAAAAGAAAAATGATCAAATTTCACAAATATTGAATTGCACATTTGGCTGAATGACAGAGCAGATATTAGAACAGACTCATGCAGAAGGTGGTAGCTGTACAAGTCTTTCAGACAAGGTGCAACATTAGGGTAATGTTTTTATTACAGCTAGTGTTCAGTGGGTTTGACAAGAAGACACAAAAATCTGTTAAAAGAGACCATGAGCATCCTCCAAAATACCTTTAATTCGTAGATAAATTGGAAGTTGTCATCGTAGCAAATCTTTTTGAGAGGTATTGAGGTACCTGCACTTGCTGAATTAATAACTGAATTCTTGAAAGCTTCCATCAGTCCCAAGTGGCTGTTTTTTTCTCTTGCCTGCTACGCATCCCACAGAGACTGACTATAAATTTTGTCAGTGCAGGTGACAGTCTGTTCACTACTCTTCTGACTTTATTTGGCTCACACTTTGGGGACTTTAAGTACCAAGAATACTGTTAGGAAATGAATAGAAAGAGGTTTTTTGTCAGTGACATTATGTGCGATAAAACTGGAGGAAATGGATGAAGATAATCTCATCTCTCATAGTGGTCACAAAGCATCTTCCCAAGGAGGCAGTTAATGTTCCTTTTTTTTTTTTTTTTTTTTTTTGGATGTTCTTGCCTCAGAAGTAGACAGATGGTATTATGGTATTTTTCTTATGAATGCCTACATTCAGAAAAGCACTTTAATAATATGAACTAGAATAAACGATGCTCAAGTCTACTAATGTTGAGAAATTGAAGACTACATGGAACATTATTTAGCCCTATTTTTATTCTCTGAAAGCTCATTTGTGTGGATGTTCATGTCATTTACTGAAATTTAATTTGCAAACAAGATTTACTTTAGCTCTGTTTTGAAGTACTAATGCATGCAGAGATCAAAAAACCCAAGAGATTTTGGACTTATTACTAGTCTTCTGTGAGACTGTGAATCCATAAAAAATGACTTCAGTTCAGAGAATTACAAAATTGCATATTAAGTATGTTCGGTCATGCATAAAATTAGACTGTTGTGGTTATCCAGCGGCCAGCATTTTGGTTTTCTGAGCGCAGGAATGAGAATGGCTTTCTTCAGAAAATTGGTACCAGTCTTGTATCACTACTTTTCTACCCCATCTCAAAAAAAAGGAAAAATATCCTTTCTGTTTATATTGATTATGGCTGGATGATCTAGATAGTTATAGAATAATGTTATTAACGTGAATTTCTACTGTAATCTCAGGGGAGTTCTGATATCTTGCATGATTAGTTGATAATAAAATTATTCTGTTGTGGTGTTTTTTTCCTCTGAATTTCCTAATCAGTTGTCAGAGATGCCAAAAAGTATAAATATATATATATATATACATATATATTTATTTTTTAAATGTCCAGGACAAAATCTAGACAGCATGCTGCATGGCACTGGAATGAAGACAAATCCTGACCAGAAGAAACAAGCAAATGGGGTAACACTTGCTCCAGAAGACACCTTACCGTTTCTTAAGTGCTACTGCTCAGGACATTGTCCAGATGATGCTATTAATAACACGTGCATGTAAGTATTGAATACGGGATAGAACAAGCTCTTGGAAGAGGCTTTTTGCTCATGAAAACATGAGGTATCTCTGGTGTGCTGACTTAGGTTCTCTTGGGTGATTTGATTGTACTTGATTAGAAACGGACTAGTTCTGCGGAAAGCTGAGAGTTAAAATCCACAATCATCTGTATGTAAACAATACTGCTTTAACCGGATCTTAGAATCATTTGCAACCAGCCATTTTGCCCCCAGCAGCTGCTTTGAAGGACTAAGGTTTTAATGACCTGTATGTAGCATTTTGTAACTGGGTGAGTATTAGATGACCCAAATCTAAACCTTTTGATATGACCGCATGCCTGTTTATATTTCCAATGTATCTTCACATAGGACTCAGAAGACAATGTTATTTTTTACATAGCAATTTACTGAGAATTGTTCTTGTTATGTGTATGTTAATTGTAGAGGTGAGTGAGGGAAAGACAGGAAGGGAGTCTCTGAACATAGGACATCTGGGTAGCTTTTAACTTGGATAGGCATAGGTATCTTACAAATCTTGTGTACTGATTATCTGCCTCAAGATGTTTTTACTTTTATGTCTTGAAATGTCCCTTTTTCCTTTTCCTTTTTCCTTCATTGGCCATGTTCCATGTTTAAGGCCCCTCTCTGTTCTTCCTTAAGAATTAACCCAAAGGTATGTAATAGAAAGCGTATTGCTTTCTAATGTAATTTGACTCTACTTGAAACCATATTAAGTATCTAAAACTGTCGTTTGGCATATAGTTTTTGTGGAACCCAAGGAGCTGGAACAAACACTGATGAAAAGTTTTGAAATGCAAGTACAGGCAGTGTTTTACAAACGTAACTCTACACCTAGAAAATTCGCAGATATTATCCAGTATTTTGTTTTAAAAATCCTTTTGATATTTATTTTTTGCTTTTTATCGCCCTCTAGTGTATAAAGTAGGGGTAGACTTTTTTTTTTGCCTCTGAAGTGGCTAATGGCAATATGAATGATTATTCTGAAATAAAGCTGTTAGAGAATTAGTAATACTTATGCAGTGAACATATGCAGGGTACTTTGTGGAATTACATTTGTCAAATCTGAGTGACTTTAATTAAACAGTTTTTGGGAAACAAAAGTATTTGGGGTTTTGTTTTCTTTAATGTGTGTGTTGAGGGAATGAATGAATTTTGAGCAAATAAAATCTTAATTTTATAAGTATGGAAAGCACGGGCTTTGGGAATTGGTTTGGGATTCCTTAAAAACATTTGTTGAGGTTTTTAACCTCTATAGAAATCAAACATGTGCCTTTTTTTTTATTAACAAATTCTATTCGTGGCTGTCAGCTTCAGAAAGTGGTCGTGGGTGTTCTGTTCAGAGTTGTTTGTTTGTTGTTTGCTTTTCTTGTTGTTTTGTTTTGTTTTGTTTTTGTTTGTTTGTTTTTTGTTTGTTTGTTTTGTTTTAATGTAGATTTTTGTACCTTTTAAATAAAGATAACCAATTTTCACATACTGGGACTTTCTTTTCAGTCATTGCAGCTTATCATTATCATTGCAGCTTCAAGAACAGACTCAAGGGACATGTTGGGCTTTTTTGTTTGTTTGTTTTAACCTATACAATTGTAAATCAGTAAGCCGATTGGTCCCATCTCCACTCATGCACCCACCTCAGCTGTTTCTGAGCAAACTCTTGGTGTGGCTGGTTACCAGCAATTTGGAAGTGATGGGGGTAGGGAGGGAGGATAGTAAAGGCAGAAACTTGTTAGAAAACATATCTGCAGTGTTTTATTTGAAAATAAGGATTGGAGTGTGTGTTTGATCTAAAACTGCGTGGCAACCACTGTGTTACAAAAAAAATGTTTTGGATACTACAGTTTCAGTATTTTTAATGAGTTCATGGTCATACCTACTGCTGCATGTTAAACACCAAACAGACTGGTAAAGCATAATTGATCTGTTTATTCCAGAACTAATGGGCATTGCTTTGCTATTGTTGAGGAAGATGAACATGGGGAACCAACGCTTGCTTCTGGTTGCATGAAGTATGAAGGTTCAGACTTCCAGTGCAAGGTAAATGGGTAAAATGGGATTCATTAAAATCCAAGATCTCCTTGGAGATAATGTAGGGAAACTGCATAAGCAATATATAAATCTCCATAGCTTGACTGGCATCATAGAGTTTTGCATGTTGCTCTTTGTTACTGAGGAGAATATGACTGGAGTAAATAGTCATGGGTGAGCAGTGATAGGAAGGACTCGTGATGGTGCCTGAGCAAAGATTGGAGTATAGTCCTGGCTTAATGGAGTTCTCTGGAAATATTTGCAAGTCACTGACAAAATGAACAGAGGACAGCAACCTTTTGCTTCTGTCAGCTTAGTTGAAGAGACAACGTCATAATAAATCTAATTGATCCAAGGAGCTTAAACTTTAATTTGTGATTTGTTGATTGTTTTAATTAGTAATATTTTATATATTGGTTTTGAATATGTTTTTGAAGCAAACAGTGCTGCTGTGATGAATGCAAGAGAAAAATTTGTAAAACGGCTGTTTTTTTCTGTGTTAAAAGCAGTATTTATTAAATGTACAATTAATTGCTTTTAACCAACCTTAAAAATGTTGCAGTGTATGAATTAGCCAGTTAAACCACAAGTGTCTTTTTGTGTACTAACATGAAAAATAAAAAAATGCAACCATAGAAATTATGCACCCAGTAAGGTTGGATGGTGCTTGTCTGCCGGTGTGAAGACATGCACCATACATTAAATGGTGAGGTGGAACGTTTTTTTCAAATAAAATGACCTAAACCTTTGTATCTGAAGTTGTATCAGTAGCATCTGCAATGTCCATCCTAGTCGATCACTTCAGAATCCAAATGTTTTTTCAATTCTCCTTCAACAGGATTCACCAAAAGCACAATTACGTCGGACAATTGAGTGCTGTAGGACTGACTTCTGCAATCAGGATTTACAACCAACTTTACCACCACTTGATAGCACAGGTAAACAGCTCCTAAGCATTCATACTGCTGCTTATGCTATGTAGGCTGTCTTGTTCTGGATCAACAGATTAAAAATAAGGAACAAATGTCATTACAGTATTGTAGTAATTTGTTTTTTCCTTACTAAGTCATTTTGATGCGAAGCTCAGTCCTACACTGCATGTTCTTTCTGTTTTCTGCCTCTTCAGATGAGGTTTTCCTCCACAGTCACTTAGAGAACTTTTACTCCATTCACTCATATCTTAATTTGCATGTGATCTTCTGATCTGTTTATTTACACTGATGAATTTCTTCTGAGCCTTCTCTTTTCTGAGCTAAACGGACCCAGCTCTCTCAGCCTTTCCTTGTAGAAGAGGTGCTCCAGTTCCCTTCTTCATCTTCATGGCCCTGTGCTGGACTCTCTCCAGTATGTCCATATCTCTCTTGTGGAGGGGAGCCTGAATCCAGGCACAGTACTCCAGGTGTGACCAGTGCTGGACAGAGGGCACCTCCCTTGACCTGCTGGCAGTGCTCTGCCTAATGCAGCCTATGATACAGTTTTCCTTTTTTGTGGCAAAGGCACATAGCAAGCTAATGTATGTATGTTTATGAAGTTTGGAGTAATTCATCACTCACTGTTTTCTTCACTCTGTGTTTTTTTTTGTTTGTTTTCTTTCATTACCTTAATAATGATTAGTGACAGTGACAGTGACACAGCCATTCTTCATGGCTTTTACGATCTGTTTTCCCAAAGAAATTTTGCAGTCACTGATGACAAGCTACTACACTAATATATTAAATGGAAGAATAACAACTTAATCATTATTCACTCTTAAAATACTCATCCAGTATATGGACTGTGATTCCTGTGTGTTTAAAAAATGAATAAATTAACAAGACAAGTGGATAGATGAACCTCATGTTCTTGAGGTAGATTCATCATTTCCCTTTTTTTTTTTTGTCATACAACTGCTTTTAATACCATTTGAAAGTCTGCGGAAGCAGATGAATTTTAGAGAATCTGGAACACTCTGAAACTTGGAATATATGAATTCTGTAATTTCTCATGTGTAAGCTGGGACACCAGATTCTACTTAACTGTTCTATTTAAATGAATTCCTGTTATATGTTGTCATCTCTAATAAGCGTTCCCATTGGGATGGCCATATAGATTCCTAGAACATGTCTAATAGCAGACGAGTAGTTCTTAGAGACTAGCAAGCTCTGGTTAATAATTTGCCAGCATAAATGTCTTGAATGTTGGCAGTTGAGAGTTTACATAGGGGGCCCTAGGTGTAGTAATCTGCATGTTTTAGATAAACTACGTTTACACCACATGTTTAATTAATAGACTGCATTGGATTTTTTTTTTTTAACAGATGGACTTTTTGATGGCAGCATTCGTTGGATGGCAGTGTTGATTTCTATGGCAGTCTGCATAATTGTCATGATCATCTTATTTAGCTGTTTTTGTTACAAGTAAGGAAAGCACTTCCTTTACTGGTGATGTTTTCATTTCCCAAATCATTGTAAACAGAATAGGTTGGAGGTAAAACCATTGCAATTAAATTTCATGTCTATGTGGATACAAGTTCACGTTTTTAGGTAAAAATCAAACATTCAGAGCATAGAATTTAAATGATTTTGGTCCTTTACACTAGATAACAAAGACATTGCAGTTTTCTAAGCTACATATAACTTTACCATAGCATCCAGTTAACAGGAGTATGTCAATAATATTTGTATATTTGGGTCTCCAGTCACTTTTGATACCAAAATTTGATCTACTTCTGAGATATACCTTTATATTCTGTTTTTGCAAACATTAAACGCCAAGGATATATTTTCTAACTTCTGCTGTGTTTATAAAATTAACTGCCTGAGCTATGGTAGTTCATACAGGTGCAGTTTAATAGACTATGCCTGCTTGTGTGTGCTCCAGCCCTTTGCTGGAGCTTAGCATCGTTCTGGCAGCTTCAGCAGCAACGTACATCTGTCAGCCTCATCTGCTACGGTTCAAGGTTCAGTCCTTTCATTTAATCCAAAACCAGTGGTGGTTTACACTAGTAACACTGGCTGTGAGCTGCATGTTAAAAATTCTGCTTTTCTACATGACTCACATTAAATTAATATGCTCTCCATGAATTACAACAGATATTAATTAATTACAACATATGTTAATTAATGTTTTAATATTAAAAAGAGCATTTCTAAATCTCATTTTTTGATAAAATTGTGAAGCAAAATCTGCTTTTCTTAAGAAAACTTGTACATTTGAATGAAGAAAAAAGCTATTTAATATACTACATACTTTAAGTGTTTGGAGCTCAACTTTATTTCTACCATTAATATTTGCAGGCATTATTGTAAGTCAATGGCAAAGAGGCACTGTTATAATCGTGACCTGGAACAAGATGAAGCATTTATTCCAGCTGGGGAGTCATTAAAAGACCTTATTGACCAGTCACAGAGTTCTGGCAGTGGATCAGGACTACCGTTGCTGGTAAATTATAAACTAAGATTTTCTTCACTGAACTTCTCTCCATTAAATACGAAGTTAGGGTTTGTACCTAATGCCTAGAATAAAGCAGTTCATCCTTTAATTATTTTTAATATTCAATTACTGTGGAACATACTGTACAAACTGAGTAAGTATGGGAACCTATCTTCACTTAGTTAACTAAAGCGAAGTACAAAATTAGATTATTTGTGGGATCTCTTGACAACAGCAAAGCACAAAGAAAAATCAGAGCCTTACAAACATTAAGATGTAAGTGCATTGAATGGGTAGCACAAGTATGCAATTCAGTGAACTCAAAGATTTTTTTTAGTTTTCACTTTCTGATAAAATAGATATGCTTTTCATTGGCTTATGGTTATTCATATTTTGTGATTCAATGTCACATTTAATACTTGTATAAAGATTTAGCAAGTGACATGGATGATAAATTTATAATCTAGAAATAGAATGCAAGAGAATGCATCTTATTTAAATAGGAAATTGAATTGATATCTTTTAGTTTGTTATACAATTCTTCCCTGCATAAAATAATTTTGGAATGAGAATACTGGAAGATAATACAGAACATATTTTCCAACAGAATCAAAATTCAAAGCAATTGGGGCTTGACAAGCAGCTTGCCCGTGTCCCTTTGTTTAGCTGCTGGATTTTCTTCTTTTCCACCCCCCCAACTTCCGTTCCTTTTTTTTTTTTTTTGTAGGTTCAGCGCACTATTGCCAAACAAATTCAGATGGTGAGGCAAGTTGGAAAAGGACGATACGGTGAGGTGTGGATGGGCAAATGGAGGGGTGAAAAAGTTGCAGTCAAAGTCTTTTTCACCACCGAAGAAGCCAGTTGGTTCCGAGAAACAGAGATTTACCAAACTGTTCTAATGCGTCATGAAAACATCCTTGGTAAGGAAGCAGTGTGTTGTTTGTTTGGCAGGCTTGTGTTAGGGTGAAGGAGGAAGAGCTTTTAATGAATGGGATGAGGAGCATATGGCTTCTTCTATGGAATAACCAGTAAAATGTTATAGAAATAGTAGATTCTTGCTGCTCTTGGTTGGAAACATGTATCTGCTATCTCTGTGCTGGTGACCTCATTTAGGTGAAATCTTAGCTCTTTGTGTTACTAGTTTTTATAAGGGGAATGGGTATCTTTTGATACAGTCCTAGACAACATATTTTTAAGAATCCATACTAAATCTGTTGAATAAAGAACTCACATGCAAATAAATTCTAACTTTATATTTGATAGGTTTTATAGCTGCAGATATTAAAGGAACCGGATCCTGGACACAGCTGTACTTGATTACAGATTATCATGAAAATGGATCACTCTACGATTTTCTGAAATGCACTACACTAGACAACAGGGCTCTCCTCAAACTGGCATATTCTGCTGCGTGTGGTCTGTGCCATCTACACACAGAAATATATGGGACACAAGGCAAGCCTGCTATTGCACACAGGGACCTGAAGAGTAAAAACATCTTGATAAAGAAAAATGGAACCTGCTGTATTGCTGACTTGGGTCTTGCAGTCAAGTTTAACAGGTAAATAGGCAAATCCTGTATAATGGGAAAAAATTCCTTTTATATATTCTTTTTAATACACCAGATATCCAGTTTAAAATTGAGACAGAGTCATTTGGTTTCATGCTTTCAGGGTTTTGTTGTTGTTGTTTTGAGATTAAAATGCAGTTAATCTTTGAATGCTGGTAAGCATCAAGATGAAAATAGGTTGTTAAGAAGAGAGCAATGAAAAAACCCTCTCCTTGTGGAAAGTAGTAGTTCTGTAGAGGAAAGGAAAAGAAGCCTAATTCATTCGTTATTCAAAACTGACCTTTTATAGTAATTGCTTTGTAGTTTCACTATAAATTATCTCATAGAAAATATGAACAGTATAAAAGGAATTGAAGTTGATGAAATTAATGGTGAAAATTGTGAAAGTAATATGGTAATAGTACTATTGAATATATATATATATATTAAATCTCAAGAAAGACAGAAATGTCTCTTTCTACACTAGTGCCTGAAAGAAAGAATAAGCATTTGCAAGTAATTTTCATCTGAGTTGCTGCCAAATATGTGCATCTTTATAGTGCTTTTTAATTCTTTTTTTTTGTTGTTGCTTTTAACATATTGCAAAACAAGATGTAAACTGCCATCTTCCATACTCATGATTATTTTTGTGTGTAATCTTTTTCAGGGGGGTACAATGTATTGTAATTGTAGTATTAGTAGTACATCTTGTAGCATTCCACAATTCATTAACTTCTTCTCATTTTCACACAGTGACACAAATGAAGTTGATGTTCCCTTGAATACTAGAGTGGGAACAAAACGTTACATGGCTCCAGAGGTCCTAGATGAAAGCCTGAATAAAAACCATTTTCAACCATATATCATGGCTGACATCTACAGTTTTGGGCTAATCATTTGGGAAATGGCTCGGCGTTGTGTCACAGGAGGTAAACTTCTAAATATTATATATAAAATCTACTAGGCCTTTGTCTTGCTTTAACATTACTTCTCCAGGAAATAATGTAACAAGCCTGCTATCAAAAGGCTTATCTTATTTTGAAGCAGTCAAAACAACCTGTCTAACATATAGCTTGAAAAGCAGTGAACTAAACCTTTCTGATTGTTACAATTAAGCAGCTCAGGGTTTTTTCCTTACTCAGAAACCAAAGTACCTGGTCTTGAACAAGTAGTGGGATGTAGATCTATTTCAACTACTGTGCTGTCAATGCAAATTCTAAAATGTAATTGTTGGGATATTTTGCTATAATTTATTGTGCTTCTGTTCTAATTCAGTGTTCTACACATTTTTGTGACTCATCCTTGCTTTTCTCTTTACTGTTCCTTTGTGGTCCTCTGGCTTGTATTCTGTTCTTCCATCTTAGCTTTCTCCCTTTTTCTTTATAGCATAGAATGGGTTAGAAGATACCAAATTCTACACTATGTATAAAAAGTCAAAGGAAGTGCAACGGAATTAAATTTTAAACCTGCTTTTCATAGCTGTTAGAGCTTTTCTGATAAATGATTGTTATAATGAAGTTTTCAGGTATTTATTACAATATAATGGCGTGTTGCGTTTGATTTGGCACAAAATCGTTATTTTTTCTCCTGCTTAAGGAAATTTGAGAGTAGAAACATTCTTTTTTAATTATTTTATTACTTTTTTTCTTAAATGATGCTTGTTCTTTCACAATCATCTCCAGGTATTGTTGAAGAGTATCAGTTGCCATACTATGACATGGTGCCAAACGATCCATCCTATGAGGACATGAGAGAAGTGGTGTGTGTCAAACGTCTACGCCCAGTAGTATCTAACAGATGGAATAGTGATGAAGTGAGTATGCTGAAAGGAAGAATGAGTTCAGTTGATTTATTAATATAGAAGGGTATTTTAGTTTAGAAATGTTAAAGTGTAAACCACATTCAGTTATTCTGATGTTTTGGAACCACACAGCAACAGTAGGATAAAGATCTGTTTGAAATCAACTCAAAATACCAGATTTTTACATATCTTTTCAGTGACCTAAGAGGAAGACATCCTTAAGCAGTGCCCAAATGTATTAATACTGCTCTGAGATCCTCTATTTAGACAGTGGAGTGTTTTTTCAGTTTTTTGACCAAAGCTAAAACTAAATTTTTGTTTGTTTGTTTTTTACTAGTTTTAATGCATATAGCATATTTGTTTGTTACATTAGGCATTTTGTGGAATATAAAGCAATTTCATTACCTTTATTTTGGACAGTATATCCTGAGGTCAGCATATCTGACCCTGGAATAGGGTTATTAATGGCATTATGTCATGTGATTATTGTGATAGGTATTTTTTTCCTCATTTTTCTGGTACATTCCAGATCAGTCCTTCTTTTTCAAAAGGTGTTATCTTTATGCTATGATATTACTAGAATATTAAAAATGAATGTGCTTTTAAAGGGCCACAGCTTGAACGCAGTTAATAAGACTTAACTGTTTCACATAGAAAGCTGCATATGCAGCTTTTCTTCTCCAAATATTTGATTTCTTTTATAGGAATTCTCAGTTTTGCCCATAGTATTTTTGGATGGCTAAGTATTTTTGTCAATTCTTCATTTTCAGTGAGAAAGTTGTCTGCAGTTTGTTTTGCTGTATAGATGGAGTGTTTTCTGCTTATTGCTATCATTCTTACACTGATATTGTTGAGTTGTAGCAATAACTTGTGGCAATTCATCTGTTAAACTAAAGAGATACTTCAGTTAGTTCCAACTATTATAATACTAGGTAGTGGAAGGGAATAGAAAGTTCTCTATGAACAAATTTGCTGAAAATGTGGAAGTTGCAGGTTTGGACTTGAGTTCTCTAATTTGGGTTTGACAGTGAAACAAAATTAGACACCTCTCAGGTCTGTCAGTTGTTAAAATACTGTTCCTTTGTTTCTTATTTAACAGTGTTTAAGAGCAATATTGAAATTAATGTCTGAATGCTGGGCTCATAATCCTGCCTCAAGACTCACTGCCTTGAGGATCAAGAAGACGCTTGCCAAGATGGTGGAGTCACAAGACGTCAAGATTTGACTTAGTAAATTGACATTGGAGAGCAAAGCTGGACTCCTAGAACTTTTTCACCCAAACATGGGTGAGACCTATGTGGAAAGAGGAAATAACTGAGATTCAGTATATTTTCTCACCACGCTTCTACAGGCTGCTAATCCAATCTTTCAGTACTTCATTGACTGTGATACTGAGAGCCTCTGTACACTACATGCTACATATATGGACAGCCTTGGTAAAATACACATTTTGTTTTTGTTTGAGCTGCATTGAGACTTCAGTCACATTTAGTGAGTCTCCAGTAAAACTCTGGGTACTGAATTGAATGTTCAGATTACAGTGCTTTCTGTGAAAGCCTAACAAGCTATATGGATTCAACAGAGATGGAGAATATAAGCTTTTTATTTGCCTCTACCTGATAAAAACCTAGTCAATCCATAACAAGTTTTTGTGAAACAGCTTGTAGGTTATGAATCTGTTTGTGATACTACTCAGTTTAACAGTTCCTTATGCCTTTATGTGTGTGCCAGGATTATTTTGCTGCCATTTGGAATAGGTAAGAAAACATTTAAATGAACGAAGTTTTATTATTGGGGCTCTATTGTGTGGCTCCACAATTAGAGTTTTGCTACAGAATTTACTCCTTGCCATTAAGTTATCCTTCAAAAATACCAGTTTTATTTGAACTCTTGTTTTGGTCACAAGGAGAACTGCTAAAATGTGAACAATTAATAAATTAAGAAATACCTACCTAGTCTGTAGAGCACTTGAAACAATCTTCTCTAGAGGTATAGACTGCCTTGGTCATCGTGCTTACAGAATAGTGGGCTCCATAATTGAATGACTATGAAATTTGGTATATTCTTCACAATGCCACATGCAGCCAGTATTCTTGCTGTAGGGTACTTTATATCTGAACAGAAAGGCCACTGATGTTGTAGTTTTGCCTTTACACTTTAGTGGAACTCAATGGTAGGTGTCTGTCATAGTCTGAACTTTTCCATACAGGAGGGAATTAGTCAGCTGTAGAAGCATGCTTTCTCACTGTTTGACAAAACTAGGCAGAAGATAAGTTTTTAAAGGCTTGAGAACCAGTATCATTTTAAGATACAAAAGGAGGAAAGTTTGGAAGATTAGAGAATGCAATAAAGGTCAAGACCTGCAGAACAGAATATGTGAACTGTTGAAGGTAAGATCCACAACATGCAGAAGATTTTGGGCTGGGTTGCTCTGATGTAAACATAGGAGGTCAAGTCTGTGGGACACTTAGTGGACAGTTGTAAAATTCAAGAATTGAGAAAAAGTAAATCAGTGGGTGTTTTACGTTCTAGTTAGCCACATTTTTGAGGAATGGCATTGAAAGATACTTTATGAAGATACAATAAATTAGTATAATTGCAAAATTTGGTCCTGTTGTGCCAACTGTTTGGCATGCACAAGAAACTGTAGTTCCTTCCTTTTCTCCTCTGATCCAGACAAGTTGGTTAAAACGAGAACCCCTCCATGAGGTTACTGTAAGGCAGAAGTAATGATTTATAATTTCTTTGGCACTTCTACTTTGAAGTCAGAAAATAGTACAATAAAGTTGAAGCTTCAACTGCATGAATCATCAGAAGAATGAAAACACAGTATTGGAATCATTGAACCTATTTGATAATTTAAGTGCCTATAACTTTGTACTGTAAATCTTGTTCTAGCTAACTTTAAAAAGGGAAGTTATTTATACAGTGTGTTTTGTGCTTTATTAAAAAAAAAAATCTAGTCCTATGTACATGTGTATAATTAGATACATGCGTGCACACACACATATATGCCATAGCTGAGATTTGAAGAAAAAAGGAATAATATGAAAATTGAATAAAAAATGTTAAAACTTCAGATTGCTTTATGCCAGATTATCTTTTGTCTTAAAGTATGTGCATGGAAATTGTTTTGTTATGTTTAAATTTCCCGTGAAAATACATCTGATAAAAAAGTGTAATGCAGAACTAATGTGATTTGTGAACAACTACAGCCTTCTAACATGCTTTTTTCTTTCTAATTCTGTAGTACACATAATGTAAATGGTCAGGCAAAAGATAGCAGTATTTTTATTTTCTATTGTGATGTACAGACTTTATTTAACAGTGCTACATATTTTATAGATAACTAGCTATTTCAAGGGACATTTTTTTAATAAAGTCATTACTTTTGTTCAGTAATGCCTTTAAGTATTAATATGTATTCTGGCTGAAAAGTTCATAGGGGCATCAACTATAATTTTAATTTATTTGAAAATCGTAAAAAATACACAATATTGTGCCACAACTCTCATGGTAAAGGGATTTTTAAAAGAAGGTTTCTCCATCCATTGCCAAGAAATACATGACGCATTTTAAATGGTTAATCATGTCTTTGCGCATAATTTTTGCACAGGTAGTTGAAAAATAATTGGTATAAGCCAAAAAAGTAAGGGATAAGCTTTTTTTTATTTTCATCTCTAGAATTTTTATTAATAAGAAGGAGAAATGTTTATGTAGATACCCTGCTAGCTTAAACTTTCAGAGTATGGAGATGTTTAAATTAACCCACTCCTATTTTTGTTTCTTTCAGAAGTTGCTACAGCTTTATAAGCAGTAAACTTTTTAAAAATCAGTTTCTCTCAAATCTTCAGGAAGCCATTGGTGGTAGTGTAAGTGAAAGAAGGAAGTGTGAATTTCTATAGCTCTTAATTATTCATCTGTTTTCTCCTCTATTGTTTAGGCTTTTGCAAGGCAATAGGATGGTGATCTTTGGTAGACATCTTAAGACTTGAGTTGATTTATCCATCTATTTTAACACAGAAGAAGTAAGCTGACTGCTGCAAAGATGATCTTTGATACTTGTGAGGAAAAAAAAAAAATCCTTAATCCTTAAGCTTAATTTTTCAGCACTTCAGTTAGTAGGTTTGTATGCAAACATATGTTGCACGTGCAGTTTTCATTGTCATGAAGAGCTGCTAGATGTTTAGGTATTTTTTGATTCCTTAATATTCAAAAAAAAGCTCACTGCTAAAGGACCTGGTTGCATAAAGCACTTGGGCACATCTACATTCTTTGCAAAGTAATTCACTGATGGGAGCTTCAGTGTGACTATACTGATATTTTAGCTATTTAAGCAGATCTTAGCTCTAAACCAGCCTGTTAATTATAACATAATTAAACATACTCTTAATCTAAGCTGTTGCTTTATGCAATACCATAGAATTCAGAAGCCTTTAAGGTTAGGGTGTGTAATTGGATTTGTCTGTCCTTTGTTTACCTCTTTGGATGAAATTTTAAGGATTTGTCATCTTTAAAAAAAAAAAAAAAAGTCTTCTAAACCTAGTGGATGGTTTATGTATGCGCATAAATATATAAATAAAAAATCAGAAATGTGGAATAAATGTTGAGAGTATTAAGGCTGCCTTAGAATTTCTTACACTCACATATGGAAGATTTGTTTTAAATTTAACCTGCTCCATGTGATTTTAGTTAGCTGGAAAATAATTTGAGTAACTTACACAATTATTGCTCTTACAGTAGTGGATTTTTTTTGTGTTCCTGGCTAACTTGCAAATTCTGATATTGCCACAATAAAATAGGCTTTCCTTTTGATTTTTTTGAGTTTTACTCAAAATGTTATTTTTCCTGAGTTTTACTCAGGAAACAGACAATTTTCCCAAAATGCATCACTTGTTTTTTAATCATCCTGATTATTTTCTTGATTAATCTATCTTGAAATAATCTATGAAGTGTAAAATGAATGTTATAAGTTACCTCCGTTAGATCTTGATCTAAGTGACCAATTGAATGTGTTTGTAAAGTGAATCATTGGGACACACTTCATCTACTCTATAGACTGTATTTCAGCAGTCTAAAATGTTTGAAAAGCAAATATGGTAATTATTTTTTTTAATTGGCTATAGCAGACATTTCTAAAGGGAAGTTATACTCATCTTCAGTCAAATATTAGAATGGTTTAGCACATCCTCATTCTTCTGAGAGTGCCTTTGAAATCAATAGATTTTATCTGGTGCCCACAATCTTTATTCCAAATAGGGAGTGATGTCTGAAATCAGCTGGCAGTGTTGCATGATACAGTGCTTTATGGAGCCATGGTGTATTAGCCTTGTTTGGTATAGCAGAAGTGGAGTGCACATTACTTTTAATTTTTGAAAAAATTTTATGTAATTGTTGCTTTGTAATATTTTATCTTTGAATGCAGTTACAAACACCCACATCATGTAGAAGTGACGTTTGTGCTCTGACATGCCGTGCCCAAAATAAAATGTACTATATTGTATACAAGAAGAATAAATAACATTGTAGTTAACGTATAGAAGATGTAAATAAAATAAGAAAGAAGAGTGGAACAAGGTAAATGGTCACACTCTCGTGTGTTATATGCCAGAAGTGTAGAATACTCCTTTAAAAATGTAACACGCTAATGTATTTTGTACAGCATCTGCTTTAAAAGGTGCCTTACTGAGTTTACCATGAATTGCTTGTTCTGTACACAGATTATGTCCAATGTATCATTTTTAAGTAAATAACCTTATTTTAGTACACATTAGTAATGTGTTTTGTTACTATAACATTTTGCCTTAAAAATGTAATGGCTTGGAAGTCATAATATCCTAACTAAATACTCCCAACTTTTTCATACTTTGTACGTGTGTTTTTCCCACAGTTCTTGAGTAAGTTGTGAATGGTAACTTTGACTACGCAATGGGGTTCAGAATTGCTTAGTTAAGGTCTGTATTCCTTGGCCTAAATTTGAGCACAATGGTAAAACAGAAGTTTCCCTAGTCTGATTTTTATACTTGGCTTATAGCAAAGCCAGAAACAAGTGTAAGTTGAATATTTCTCTTTGAACATGTGCAAGTTGAATACATGCTACTTTTATCTACATAAATTCACCCTAGTCGACCCTAGTCGGTCGAGCTCACCAAGTAAAAAACGAAAAATAAAGGGATGAGGGGTTCTGTACATGTTTTCCCTCTGTGAACGCCATTCTTTTTGTGTAGTTTTATCCAAATAATGAGATTTCAGCTAATATGTGCTGTTGGTTACAGAGTTTTTCAGTTGTTTCTATATAGCTTAAGTTCATTTTGCTTTATAGTTCAAGTAAATGAAGACCAATGAGGGGGATATCTTCTCTGTGAGTACACAGTTCTATAAAATCTCAGAATGTGTTTTCTCATTGCAGTAATGCACCAGCTACTAAACTGCATATAGAGTTCAGGTCTAGTTTGCAAGGAGGAAAAATAAAATGAATTTCTACCCCTTTTCGTCCGTGTATAGGTATGTTTTTATCAGGCATAATCTTTTCTTCAGACTTAGCTTTTTACAGTAGCTGGAAATGTTTCATATCTGAACACCACATAAACAGGTACCAGTATATTATAAAAATTACAACACTTTTCCATAACTTCAAGTGATATATTTGTGCATTAGTGTTCTAGAAAGTATTGTATGTAGTTTTTCCCCTCAACACATAATAGCAGAAATTTACAGAGCACAAAGATTTGCCCTCTTTACAGTTAGTATTTTGAAAGAGGAAACTTTCTCTCACTGTTGTGGCTATAGTTTGTAGAGTATCTTCACAGATTGCACTGATTGTGGTTGGGATGAAAATTGGGTTTTAAAATCAGATTATAGGAGGACATAATTAAGATACTGTGGGTAACTAAAACTTCTGCACCAGTCTTTGTTTTGACCAAGCAACCTAATGTAGCTCCTTGAAATGGCCACAGGATGGTGCCATATCCTAAAGATATGAAAATCTTTCTGAAAAAAAAAAAAAGTTTTTAGATAACTGAAAATGACAAACTGCAAATTGCAGAAGCATCACTGTTTACATTAAGGATTGGGTTCAATTCCGTAAATTTCATTAATCCTTTAGCTTTATCATCACAGCACCCCAAAACCCCATTTCAGTCCATCTCACTGATGTTAATGTTGTCTTTCAATGTGTGACTCAGATTCATGAGAGAACTGTCATTATAGGTGGATCACCTTATGAAACTGGCTCATGAGGGGCGACCAATGTGGATTTCAGAGGCTGGCATGATGTGGAAATGTGAAATGGGTTCTGGTGAACAGAATACAGGCATTGATGGGTATATGGAAAGTAAAATTTTTGATACAGTGGGTACTTGAATTGTGAGTGAAGTAAGGAACTCATCTTAGTAATGCAGAAGGAAAAAAAAAAAAAAAAAAAAAACATGAAGAGACTAATTTTAAAATGCAAAGCACTATAAGATACTGACATTCATAAAGCAGTAAAAGTTTCACTGACAAAAGTTAGATGAAGACATGGAAATATGTAGGGCACTTTTTTTTTTTTTAATATCTTTTTATAAAGCTTAGTGGTTTCATTTGGAAATCCAGAATCTGGAACTAGCAGCAAGGTTTTCTGGCAGTTAGAGGATTTGGGGGAAGTACTACAAGAAGTTGGAAAATATTTTTAAGTATGAGTCTCAGGTTGATGATAGTGGTGGGTGGGTATATAAAAAAAAAAAAAATCTTCTTGGTTTATGCAGTCGATAGAATGTTTTAAACCATTATATTCCTTAAATTTTTGATTCATAATGTAAATACAAGAGTTTTCCAGTCAAGTATCTCTTCTTTGTGCATCCAGGTGGTTAACTTAAGCATGTATTTGAAGAATACAAACATGAAAACATCTTTATATTAAAGTTGTGTTCACATGAGTTGATGATCTCTGAACTTGTCTGGCTTATTCTTCAAGAACAAAAAAACTCTGGTAAGCACGAAGATAACAAACCTTTAAAAGTCCTGCCTGGATAACTGCTAGGATCAGAGATGACATATAGACCTTTCTCTGTTCCCTGCTATCAAAACTACTATATACCTTGTCCCTTTCCAAGCAGCTGTGTGGTTTTCATTCCAATTGAAGTTTTCTGTCAAAGCTTTAAAACCAAGCACGTGTATTTAAATACACACACGCGCATATATATGTATATATCCCCTCAATGTGATTTTGGCATTTGACTGGTGGCTGCAGAGTTAGTGTGCCAAAAATGAGGTGCACAGAGTTAGTGTACCAAAAATGAGGTGTTCCTTGTTCTCTCCTGACCTGGGCAGCACTCGTAACACTGCAGGATGCTGCCAGCAAAAAAGTCCATAGTTGGAGGACTGCTGGTCAAAGTGGCTGGGTCACCTCAGTACAATGGCTTTTTACTAAAAGAACCCAGGCTTATAAGTGGATCATTTTCTTCCTTTTTGATGTTTCACCTCTTCACATTTTATTTCTCTTCTTTCCCTCAGATACGTGAGTGATGTGAGGGGCAGAAGATGACGCTGAGCTCATGGGCACTCTGTGTTGCCTACTGCAGAGCAGTGCAGGCCTGGCTCCATGCCAGGTAGATGGAGAGACTTGTCCAGTGAGTCTCACACGAAGGGGAGCACTGGCTAGGAGTACGTGGGGCTGCTAATCAGGTCAGAAATTGCATTTTCTCTTTCCAGAGTTGATGAACATCTTCATTTGTGGCCCTCTGTTTTTGAATCTCTGGAAGGGATTTAGTCATACCAATTTTCAGATCCTTAAAATGAAGCAGTACATTTTTACTCG
Organism: Oxyura jamaicensis; assembly: GCF_011077185.1. Classification (NCBI taxonomy): domain Eukaryota; kingdom Metazoa; phylum Chordata; class Aves; order Anseriformes; family Anatidae; genus Oxyura; species Oxyura jamaicensis. The sequence continues at coordinate 8,917,869 of NC_048898.1, forward strand.
TTTGTTGCCTTTTTCTGGAATGAGAGTAACAATCTGTCTAGCAAGTTGTAGCTAAGCCTCCTTTGTAATTTTATTTCAAAAGATGCTTGTCAAACTGTTGTCTTAGGTGCAGTGTTTATTGGTATCAGTGCTTTTTATTAATTACCCTGTGGTTTAATGTTGCTCAGAATGCAGATAGATGGGGAGAGAAACTTAACAGCATTTTTCTAGTAACTGTTAGGAAATACTCTTAAAAAGACCTAAAATAGACAATTGGAATTTATCTCTTTCATTAAAACTATTGGGAATTTTAAAATATATTTCATTTTGGAAAATCTAATATTTTAAATATATTGTTTTGTAAGGTAAAAATTATGGTAAATAAGGAATAATATAACTTCTTTAAAATGAAAGTGTTTGGAGATATTTCCTTCGACAGAAGAAGAATTTAGGACATGACCTGACATACTCATTTTGAGATTTTTGGAAACTTGAATGTCGGCAGTTCAGAAATTCTGCTCTTTGGTTTACTCTAATTATAAATTTATTTTATAATCAACAGTGGCAACATACCAGTGAGCATGTCTATTTGATGTTGTTTGCTTGCTTGGTTTTAAACTATTCACTAAATTTTGGACTGTCTGTGCTGTATTCCCAATGTTCTTCAGGAATAACTGTAGAAATAAGGAGCAGTTTCAACAATGTTTTTGAATATCATTGATATTTTCTTAATGTTAGGATAAATTAGAGAAACATTTGGACAACGTTACTTTACTATTAAATTTTACAATGTAGTTGAAATACAGCACAGACCTACAAGGAAAAAGACTAGGCTGTTTCTAAAATCCTTGCTTACCAATAGGTGTTACAGGGTGTACCTTACTTTGATAGATCTTTACTAGTGTTCATGGTATGTACAGGCAGAAATGTTGAATTTGAGTGAATGCCAGAAGTTTGCAAAACAGCGTGTGACTGCCTATGGACCACAGAGAACAGAAAGGTGAAATTGTCCTGGCTTATGGGTTTTGAGCAGCTACATTTAAAAAAAAAAATGTTAAGTATAATTTTTCTTATTTTTTTTTTCCTTGGCGGTGAGGATATTTGCCATAAGGAGGGTGCTGTTTTTATTCAGAATCATAGAATGCCTGGGGTTGGTAGGGACCTTAAAGCTCACCTTCTTCCAGCCCCCTGCTATGGGCAGGGACACCTCCCACCAGACCACGTTGCTCAAAGCCCCATCCAGCCTGGCCTTAAACAGTTACAGGGATATGGAATCTACAGCTTCTCTGGGCAGGCTGTGCCAGTGCCTCATCACCCTCTGAATAAAGAATCTTTTTTCCAATGTCTAATCTAAATCTTTCCTATTTTAGTTTAAAGCCATTACCCCTTGTCCTATCGCTTCACTCCCTGACAAAGCATCCCTCCCCAGCTTTGCAGTAGGCCCCCTTTAGGTACTGGAAGGGTGCTAGAAGGTCTCTGCATTCTTCTGTTCTCTAGACTGAACATCCCCATCTCTCTCAGCTTGTCTTCATAGGAGAGGTGCTCCAGCTCTCTGACCCTCCTCATTGCCCTCCTCTGGAGTCACTCCAAAGGATCCACGTTCATATGTTCGAGGCCCCAGAGCTGACTGCAGTACTCTAGGTGCTCGTGAGAAAGGGGGAAAGCGAAATGAGTTGTGATGTAAATGAAGAAAGTCCCACAAAGCACTTTTCCTAATTAGGTATAATTCTCATGGTGGAAGGATTTGGGAATGTGTGTCCTGTAACGTCTGGAGTCCAAACCATTAGGTTATCACTTGAAAGGAAATCCATTGCTGCTTATAAGCAACTTATCAAAGCCAAACACTTCCAGAAAAGAAGCTTGAAGACAAATCTAGAGTAGTGCTATGTTTAAACACATGCAGTAGGATTGAATACATCACAGATGAAGCAATAGTGAATTGATCCATTGCATCTATGGAAAAGATATCAGTAAAACAAAATGTCACTGTTCAAGTTTTAAATAGTAGGAATCCACCCATTGTTGTCCCAGGTGGACTCCGTTTTACCACAGAGCCCTGCAGCAACTCAAACCATACTTTCTCCCCTTTCTCCATTTCTGCCATAGCAAAAGTAGTCATAGTATTTCCAGTTGGTGTTTTCCTTTGACTACTTGAGAGAGTTCTTTTGTACCCACGGCTAAAAGAGAGTTGTCCTAGTGCCGGTCCTGAACTAAACTCCACAGAGATGACAAAGAAGTAGACACCTTTGTGTGGTGCTTTAAAGTAGCCGTGTTCCGGGAAATAGCTCTGTCCGTAATTGAGGTATGTTTCATTAAATCTCAGAGTTCTTTCTTTATCCTTTCGGTCTGAGAATCCTACATGGAATGCCACGGTTGAGTCTGAAGAAGAGAGAAGAACAGAGTTTTAGCAATGAGAGAAATGATTTTTTAGCAATGAGCATTCTCTCCCCAGCTATTACTTATTATTTTATCTGTACAGGAGCCCAAGCCATGAAACAGAGCTTTTTTCATCAATAATTCTAGATCTAGTCTTTTAGAAACATTGTCTGTGATCCAAAACACATTCACTCTTTCTAAACATAGCAGTGGTACTTGTTCTTGCAGCTATTATAAGATTAACATTATAAAAAGTGAGAGGTCAGGAAGACGTAAAACTAGACCAGTTCACATCATTGAAAAACAAAACAAAACAAACAAAAAAAAAAAAACCTGAAAATATCTGAAAAGCTTTTGGACATGTTTGGACATGAAAGCTCTTCTTTAAGTCATGCCTGAGACTATTAGCAGAAGTAGAGAGCTTGTAAAGACATGCACCTGTGAGGCACTTAGTTAACCTGAGCCTGCGCTGATGCCTGCTTTCAAATCACACATACTGTGGGGCTGAAAATGCCCAGAATAGGCATACTAGCCCTGGCAAAAAAACTTGCTTTGGGTGGGGGAGGGAGCGCATGCATTATATGCACACAGGGCTATGAAATGCGGTGGTTTACTCTACGCTGAAAGTTAACGGGTTGCTTCCAGGCTTGCTCTGAGACTGGGGGCTTTCCTTCCTATGAGAAAATACTGCACTGCAGCCCTCCAGGAGCCTGCCCACCTCAGCTGCCAGGACAGGGGTACAAAAGGTGGGAGCATTCCCATTGCTTCAGCCTCATGGTTGTTATATAAATGGAAACAGTTTAGTAATTATTTGTTCCCAACACTATTTTTATTAAAAAGAAATGCTAAGTACAATTGAACTTCTAGGACTGAAAATTTGGTTGGGAGATCTGTCTGCATGTATTTTCAGGAGTAGTTTGTAGGTTGCAGTCTGTTTTCCACTCGTGTGTTTTCAAATTTGTGGAAAGTCCTCTTGCAATCATCTTTTTTGGAGAAGCAATCAAGCACAAAGGAAAATTCCTTAACCAAAGAAAAGCCTCTTTCGTTGAGATCCTGTGACATGAGTAGGCCCTTATTTTTCTATTAAAAGAATGTTCCCTTTTTCTTTTCAAGTAATTATCATTAAATTAGGGTTCTCAGTAGAAAGATAAACATGTTTTAGAAAATACTTCTGTTTTGCTGGCACATGAGACATCTTATTCTTGGGAAAGAAGTGAAGTCAATAGAAGCTTAACTACAGTTAAAAAAAATAATTCAGAAATAGCTGAGGAAAAAAGCATAGATTGATATAGCCGAAGAAACAACTAGTTGTAGTGACTTAGGCAGATGTCACAGCAAAAACAAGCCTCAGTGATGTCTCCGTTAAAGTTACTGTTACATCTTCATGTCAGTGTTCTGTTGTATGGGTGGATACAGTGGTTAGATCAGTATCCTTGGAAAAACATGAGGCTGAGACCACCCAGGAGAGGAAAAAAAAAAAAAGCACTCTTTCTGCTGTCCTAAAAATAGTTTGAAATACATTCTCTGCTTATTCAGTCTTAACTAGGGTTTTCCAGCAGAGTTGCCTGACATGGGTGATTTTTGCTCTGTCCATAGCAAGGGCTACAATCATAAAAGCCAATGCTAAAAGTCTGGCAGTTACTTTGGGTACTTGTGACTGTGTGTTTGTAGGGAAAGGGAACTGGCCAATCAGTCCAGTATAAGCTGAAAAACTTGTCTCTGAGGCTTAGCACTGAGAGAGAGTTTCTCTTGTCAGTCCTCCCTGTTCTACTTGCACAAGTTATAGTGAATTTAATGCATCTGTCCAGATGAGCTAGGATTTATTGCTTTGCATACATTCCTTCCAGGCTCAAGTAACAGAGGAAGAAGCAAAAATAGGAAGCCCAGTACTCCCTATCAGCTTTGAAAGAGAAAACTGTTACTGCATCAACATGAGCATTTACAGACAGCATTTGTGTTCTAAATACCTGAAGTTGAATTAATACAAGGCCAATTCTCTAGCAACTATAATTAGTGTCATTTTATCGGCTTTGAACAGAGTGCACCAGTGCATCGACTTGGTTCTCACTCAAAGTGTTGAGGTGGAGGGGCAGGATGTAAATTGTGTCAGAATGTCTCCGTCAACATCCCACAGATATCTGGCAGGTCACAATTCATGTGTTTTGAGGGGGAGGAGGAAGACCTGTAGCAGGGCCCAGAGAGAAGCTAGACCTGCACATGAGCAAGTAAAACAAAAGAACCTACCTTTTTCCAGAAGTTCTGTCTGCACTGTATTTCTTCCGCTTACTATCTGTGTATTTTCTCTGTGCTTCTCGGGCTTCTTTTTGTCTCTTTGCTTGTCTTGACCTTTCTGTTGCCTTCTCACTTTTCTGGTCAGCATTGACTGAATCTTTGCAACATCCAGACTTATATTGGAGGCAACTAATTCTTCATTGCTTCCAAATAGCTTTTTGAAAATCAGCAGATGCTCCTCCAGCTTCTCTTTGATGGTTGCTAAATCACCTGAGAGAACTTCGACAGAAACGCTCAGTGGCTCCACTACATTTGTTATTGTATGATTGCAGCAGATATTCATGTCATTTCTGGCTTCATGCCTCTTGATTGCCAGGCTCAGATGTTTGATGTCATTCTTCAGAGTGATGATGTCATTATATGTTGAGCTATCCAAGGAGTCATCTTTGGAAGCCTCATAATTAGGTTCCATATGCTCTACATTGCTGCGCTGACTAACATCATCCAGTGCAGAGGGTGTTTGAGTTTCCTGTCTGGAATGCTTTGAAGATACACGAGCATCATGAGTACTCCGTTGACTTCTCTCCAAGAGATGAAATCTCTTTACAAGAGATTCTAAGGTCATATTTTGTTCTTGGAATTTATCTGAGATCTCTCTGAGAGATTCTTGCAGCTGAACCACTGATGTTACTTGGGTAGTAGGATCTTCTTCAAACAAGAATTCCATAAACTCTTCTCCCAGTAAAGCCTCCAGTGCTACTTTGTGCCGCATGGCATCTTCTAAAAGAGAACCAAAAGAACTGTTGAGATACTTAATGTGTCTATGAATTTCTTCATCTTTCTTCTTCAAGAGGCCTATGTCTTCTGACAAAGATGTAACTTGTGACTGAAGCTGTCTGTTTTCTTCTTGACGGAGGTTAAGGGACTGATGGATAGATGGAAAAGTTAAGGAGAGTTCTTCAATTTCATTCCTCAAGAGGTCTTTGAAAACAGATTCTAACTGCTTCATATCCTTTAAGTTTGATTGCGTACCTTCAAGGGAATAAGTGATATTCTTTAAATCTTCCTCGAATATATCGGTGTCAGAAGGTATCTTCTGGCAATTACATTCCTCCATGTACCTCAACAGATCAGAATAGTTTTCCCGAAGATTTGAGAGAGTATAGTTCAGCTCTGATATCTGCCTTTCCACTGCCGCTTTGTTTTCTTCAATAAGAAGTGATTTCTCCATTAAAGTTATTGTAAGATCTTCCGGCCTATACTTCGAGATATTTTTTTTTAACTCCTTAAACCATCTCTCTAAAACTGCTATGTTCTGAAAGGCCACGTCTGACTCCATGTAAAGTTCTTTAAGCTGCTTTCCATGCCCTGACAGCATGTCATTTATTTGTCTGATGGCTAACTGGGTGGTTTCATCTTTGGGACCATGATGTGAGGAGAGTTCTGTTAAATTTTTTCTCAAAGTCTCAAATTTATTTTCAAGTTTGTTTTGCTCGTGTTTCATGTTTGTTAAGCTGTTGTTCAAAGCTAAGAAATGCGACTGCTGCATCTTATGATACTTCTTGAGCTTTGTGTCAGTATCTGCCTTGATCATGGTGAGGTTGTAGTGAATACTAGCCTGCTGCATTTGCAATAGATTTTCTATATCCCTTTTCATGTGATCAGCTTTCACCACATTTTCCTGGACTTTAGATTCAAACTTAGTTCCTAGCTCCTGGAATTCCCTCCTAGGTACAGTGCTCTCTTGAAATCTTTCTATGCTTTTCTTGTTGACTTCCACATCATGAGACAGGTTTCTCACTATGTTGGAGAGGTTCTGTAAGCTTCTGTTGAAGCTTGCCCACATTTGGTTAAAATGTTTCCTAAGAAAATTCTCCACATGGGGAAACAAAACTTGCTGCAGAAGCCTTTCCTGTAAATCTGTTAAAAGAGAAAGATTAAAAAAAATAAATTTAAATTTTGCTTAAATAAAGCATCTTCATCTGGCCAGGATAACTCGAGTATGTATTTTTCTACAGTAACTGCCATCTTAATCCCCAAAATCTGAGCACATGCAAAAATTTTTTTACAATTGCAAAAAGAACCCACTTTTAAATCCAAGTTAACGCAAAGCATGTTCTATCTTTTTAAGTCTGCAGACAGTAACTTAGATATGTATTGTCTGCCCCATTTAAGTCAGAAAAATACTGCATTTTTAAACCCTTAGAGAACAGTTTTGTTAGTGGCCATAACTTTTCCCATTTTCACAACAGTTCTTATCTGGTGTGCTTATTTGACTTTCTCATCCTGTTCTTTTTCTGATGCTTTCTACAATATACTTCACAAAGTTACGCAGCATCTTAGTGTCTGAATATTCCAGGCCAGGACTCAATAACTTGAAAATTCTGTGAGGTATCTGTACTAGGTGTGCATTATACTAAGGCTTGATTTTTAACTTTAGGGTTAAAACTGAGTGACTTGAAGTTCAGTGAAGACAACAGTCTCTACATTAGAAAATGTTTCTGTAAGCTAGTGGCTCGCATTAGTAAGTCAAACTCAGTATGTTTTTTGTGTTTTTTTTTTTTTTCCACTGCAATATACAGTAGGAATAATGTTTCAGATAAAGGAGCAAATATTTCTATTACATACACCAGTCTGAGATTCAACACATCATAATATCTAGCTTGAGTATGAAAAAAGAACAAAAAACAAACCTAACACTGCATCCCCACAGAAAAGAAGCAGCCAGAGAAGGAGAATAGTAAGCTAACAAATTAGTACAAGCAACCTCTTTATTATGTGATTAAGGCAGATTCTGAAATTTCAGAAAAGTACAAAGCGATCTGCCTTTCATCTCATCTCCCATTTCAAGTTTTGCTCGGATTTGGTTTGTTAATTTGTACTGGAATTTCACCCACTTTCTGCTCTCTTTGGAAGCTACCTGCAGACCAAGGGATATCAATGTATTCATGTTTCCAGGTTTTCCTTCTGATCTGCATGGTTTTTTAGGGCCTGCTGGCAGGCTGATAATTCGTCAGACCTCTCACCTGCATTGCTCTGGTTCACTTCTAACACCATGCTTGTACCGTTGTTTTCAAATATTCTCTGTAAATCACCTAAGTTGCTGACTGCTTGATGAATATCACTTTGAAGATCATCCAGTAATGCCTCCTGATTTTGAATGACTTCCAACAGTTCTCTTGATTCCACTGATGTTGACACTAATCACAAGATTCAAAAAGAAAGTGTCATGCAATGGAGCACAGCACGTATTCCTACAAGATCTGCAAGTTCTGAGAACACCACTGTACTCCCTGCTCTGGAAATCTTGCACTGACATTTAGGGGTTTGTTGATTTATAGCAGCTTAACTCAGTTTCTTTGCAAAGGTTTTCTTTCTTTCTTTTTTCTCCCCCAACAGTGATGGAAATGTAATATGTATTTAAATATTAACAGAAGACCTTCAGCCATGTTTGCCATCACGGCAGTGAAATATTCATGTAAAACCTCCCCATGCCATAAAAATACTCTGGAATAATGACTGCTTTCAATCCAATTGAATGAAAGGACTGCAAAGTTTAACAAACCAGAATAAAAGGACAGGATGAAAGAAAAATAAAGGTGTTTCAAGAAGGATTCAGAAGCATAGTGTTTAAGTGTCACAGTTGACTCTTGCTGAGTGGCCCTTTAAGTGATGTTACTCTAAATAAAGACCTGCTAATTTGAGCTGTATAATTCAAAGTGTATGCAGAAACTGGTATACCCTAACTGCGCCATCCTCAGGACCTCTTGCCCTCCAGGGTTACCTTTGACTTTTCAATCTAATGTTTTATAAGCTTGAGTCCACTAGAGCAACTGCTTGCTTATTCACTCAGTGCTGAGAGCATAATGTGAAGAAGACTCTCAGGGCTGTAATGCTACCCTAAACCCAGTTGCTTGAAGTTATTTAATAGCGCTACAGGCCCCACCTTTTCCCAGAGGGTAAGAAAAGGTCATTCTTGAATATTAGACTGGCAGGGTAGAGTGCCTGAGGTATGGTTCTGTGGTATCTCATAACAATATTCTCAAAGCTACTGGGTAGCTGCTCTGAAGTGGCGTTTTGAATAGATTTTTTTTTTTCTGGTAAATCTTCTGAGCATGGTGTGCCTTCCTGTGAATCCACTGAGCAGGACAAGGAGTTAAACATCTGTACCAATGAAAGGTTTAACACTAGCAGGAGGTAGTGTTAAGGTTTAACACGCCAGCACTCACTAGGTGTCGATGATGACCAGCCAGCATACAATTTTTCAACTTTAGGCTGTTTTGTCAAGAGCATTCATGCAATGTTATAGCAAAAGCCCTCATTAGTGCCAATAAATGAAATCTCATCATGTAAAAGCGTTCCCAAATAATGCTTTCACTATAGATAGCATTTATAGCTTATCATGTTAAAATAGCAGATAAAAATGTGTCTTTTGGGGCAGTGACTGAGAGGTAAGAGAATGGCAAGTAAAGTAAGTTCAAGAACGTACTGTGGTTTGAGAACTCCTCTTCCCATCCTTCAGTTTCATTTCCTGGCACTGGAATGAAATTGGGATCTGCAATTGACATGTGATACATCTGTGAAAACATTTCAGATACAGAAACCACTACAGTTCAGCAAGGCAAGACAGGGCAATTTCATGTGTAATGTGACAGATGTGGAGACAGGCTTCTGCACTGCAGGTTTCCTAGGGCAAGCAACGTCATGTTAGGAGAACCTCGCTTGTGGCACTGCACTGACATGCAGCACTGTGTAAATGCTAATGCTGTGTGGTAGGGGGGTGTTTTTTAAATTCATGCTGTGTTGCTGATAAGAAATGAGTCTGTTACAAATAGATGCTGGTTTTCTGGAGAGCCCTATCAAGAGCTCTGCAGATTCCACTGTGCTACTTCAGTTCTGAACGTTCTGGTGGTGTGGCACCAGCTAGAGCAGGTGATGTTATACAGATGAGATAAGGAAGCAGCTGGTTTTGGTCAGTGTGTGTAACAGAGGAGGGGCTGAACAAGATGCACTGCATTTGGTAACATCTTTCTAACATTACAAATGAAAGCCAGGCATATGCATCACCTTAGATAAATCTTCATAAATCTATGAAGAAAAGCTATCTGCAGAGAAAAGCTAAACCCACAGAGATGTGAACAGAAACTCCAATTTTATCAGTGGAGTCTGTTTGGGTAGGTGAATTGGACAAAGATTTTCACCTTTATGTTTGACTTTTTTGTTTTGATTGCCTTAATTACTGTGGAATTACCTTTTTTCAATTTTTATTCTTCCACTTTCAAATGAAGTATTATCTGCTAGATCTTGCCAGTTTCATGAAGCAGTCCAGTCTTAAAACCACACCGTCCTTCTTTCTCTCTTACTTAGCAGCTGCAGGCATCGTTACGTAGTGCTAGGAGCTGTGGTAGTTCAGGGCTTGTCTGAAACTGGATACAAGGCCATTTCCCTACCATATGACTTCTTCTTGTAAACTAACTTTCAGACATGTCACAAGCTTGTGTTGCTGCCTGATTTCATCAGTTTATACCTGGAATTAGATGTTCCTAGGTGGAGCTGTTCATCTGGCAGCCCCCCTCCAGCCCTGGCTAAATGAATACCTCTCTCCATCTGTGAAGATTAGAGAAAAGTATCTGATGCTATTAGCCTTATTTGCAGCTAATTACACCTACTGCTTGCCCCAAATGACTGATGCCTTGAAGCACAGCAGACCAAAGAATACAAGGCATCAATTCTCAAACAGGAAAAACAAATAGGCAAAGTGCTATTTCTTGCCACGGTGAATATCATTTAGTCTGAATTCTCATGCTTGCTCTCTGGCTTTCCTTACCACGTTGTTCACAGTCCTTGCCAATAAATCCAGGGCAGCACTTCCACTGCAAAGATTTCAAAACCTTCTGTTTGACTTGATAGATGGGCTTCAGGGCTGTCCTGTACCTAAGGAATAAGGGTCCAGGCGTTAGAGTCCAAGCTGCTGTCAGCTGGTGGAAATTCACTGACTAACTGTAGTCTGGTGCCAAGTGTGTCCTAGATGACTAATACAGAAAGTGCTTAAAAAGTTTGTCATAAATTCTAACGTTATTGCTCAGTAAAACGTTTAAGCAGTAATTGACAGGGTTTTTTTTCCCTGCATAAGATTGCTTTTCAAGACTGCTGCTTCCAACAGGAGGTGTATTGAGATTCATACATGCTGGCCGAATATAAATACTATTCAGTTAGCAGGGCTGCAGTGGTCTACTTCACACCCCTGCTGTTGTCCAGCAGAGACTTTTTCCAAAATATTGGCACTAGTATGACAGGAGTCTTAGAGAGAGATGTCACAGCTGGCAAGTTTCTGTAACTATCAGAAATGCAACTTGAATATTTATTGTTTTAGTCCTTTGCAATTGAGCTTGGACTGAGCTTTAACATTTGCCACGTGCTGATGAGTTGTAGAGAAAGTTCTGCTTTTAAGCAAGCATTACAGAACGGCACTGGCACCAAGAAAGATAAATTTGTTAAAACTGCCACTAGAAGTGATCGTAAAACTTTTTGTTTCAGAGAAAAATGAATTGTATTAACAAATAGCAACAGCACTTTTATTTCACAAATCAATGAACGACATAAATGTGAAAATATTTATTAAATGGGTATTAAATATTTTTTCATTTAAGGAGTGAGTTTTGAATCAATGTCTTACAGCTATAAAAATGCATCGAGTATGATGCCCTCAGGGACATTGCTGGCTTCCACCAGTGCCCTTTGGGCAGCCAGTCCTGAAAGAAGAGTGAGCACTTGGGCAATTGCTTTGCACTTTTGAAAATATTATTTAGATACTTCACAGAAGATACTGTTGCCTCCAGTGGCTTTGTATGGGATACTTACATGATCTTCTGGCAGTCTGGAGCTCCATTTGGACAGGGCTGCTGGGAGTTGACGATGTATTTCTCTTTCATGCAGGCTTCTATGTATGTTACTAGGCGGGACTGCATGAAGGAACACCAGTTCCTGGTTGGGGGAGAAAAAGTCAGGACAAGAATTTGAAAAAGGTCTTTTAAAGTCTATTTGTAACAGTGTGAAATGCAGAGGGACCACTTTTTTTTTTTTTTCTTCAGCTGGAGAGATTTTCCTCATCATGATGGAAATGGAAAATGCTTGCTAGCTTCTCCCTCAACTCCCAGTTCCTTTGTTTTCATTCGGGATGCTTATCAGAGTTTGTTTCGGAAGGGTTGATTGTCTGAACTTTGATGCATTAGTTCCATTTCCAGGCCTTTCATTTAGCAGGAGGCACTTCCAACCCACGATAACCTGCAGGTTAATGTCACTTTAAACATCAAATTGCCTGGGTTGGCGTGTTGCCAGTTCAGATGCTTCATGTCTGACTCATCGTGTCCGGGCTGACTGCTTCTGGAAACTTAATCCTACAGAAATTCCATTAATAATCGGTGTCTTCCGAAGTGTTGCTGCTTCAAGACAATCTAGTAACTGATCAAATTTTATTAATTAGGCTAACTTTGAAATAACCTCTTCCCATGTCCTGCAGAAAAACAATATTGGCGAAATTAGGGTTGTTTTCTTGGCTTTTATGCTTTTATCAAGGATAACTGAATTTCACTAGTCCGGTAATGACCTCAGGCAGTTTTCCCAGTCAGAACTATATAGACATCTATCAGTTTCAGAGTGTAGATGAGCATCTTTATTTTCAAGAGTTAGAAGTCAAGATGAAGTGTAATGTTGGTTGAAATTTGATGGTTAAAAACCAAGTTCAGAAATGACAGGAAGTGAGGAGTAATAACTGTAGTGGGAAATGGAAAAAAATACGATGAATAGCATCTGATTAATTTGTAATTGCAGTTATTGTTGGAAGTCTGTGCATGTATTGGACGCCTTATTTCAGATGACGTGTTTACACAAGTTCACCAGTTAAACACCAAGGCACCCTGGTGTGCTCCGTGGGTAGCAATGCGTAGAAAGGGGCCGTGGCAGCTTTGTTGGGACCAAGAAGCTGTACAGAGACCAGGTGTCCCTGCTGCCTCACTGTTTATCTCTGGTTATAAAACCTTCAGAGAGAATCACTGAACCAGCAGCTGCATCTTACACACTACCCGCCTTAAGGACAGGCGTGGGCCTCGTGTCCCACAGGGGTTTCCAGTGGTGTGGCTCCATGTCCTGCCCGCTGCAGGGGAGCACAGGGACCCCTGGAGCTGTATGTACAGGGCCATTAGGAATCGCAGTGTAACATTCAGCAGCATATTAATGTTAAATTGCGCTAATTCTCTTCCTTTGGGAAGGGGTGAGCTTGAGCAGTGTGGGGAAATAAATAAGTAAATAAAAACATATAGCACCATCACTGCTACAGATAGTTCAGCTTAACTTTCCAGAGCCTCTCAATAGAGGCAGGTGGAAACAGGCAGTGGGGCTGGGCAGCCTGTTGCCACAGAAAGCTGACCAGATTATTGTGGGGCACCAGCTCTGCCAGCTCAGCCTCTGCCTGAGGCCGTGCAACCACGGCGTTGCACAGGCTGTGCGGCCTGGGCATGGGGTTGCCTGCAGGAGCGCAGCCCCTCGAGCCCAGCTCCCCCTCTGCAGCAGGACCTGCAGTCCCTCGGGGCTGCCGGGAGTCTGAACTGAGATACCCAGCCAGCTCCACTGTTAATATCCCAGAAGGAAAGTCTGGCATGAGATTGGCTGCAAAAGGTGTCTGAGGTCTTCATCACTCCTTACAGTAAGGTACCTGCAGAAGAAACACCCTTATAATGGCCATGAAATTAGCTGTTCTGGTTGAAGACCACTTAAATCTGAAAAACTGAGCTACTCTGCTGTTGGATGCCCAAGTGGCAGGTGTATCAGTGATGGCAAGATTTGTTCATTATGGTTGTCTTTTTTGTTTTGTTGTTTTTTGTAACCTTGTTTTTCCTGCTGCTACTGCTGGCAATCTCATAGAAATTGGTTTCTGGAAAGTTTGAATGCACAGGACTAAATCTGGTGAGTAAGCAGGTGCTATATTCACATTATGATTTTTTTCCTTTGTCTGCCATCTCTAGCGGTCTGCTGTTCTACCTCTCCCTGCCTGCAAGCATCCCCAGTAGTTATAGCCATTGCTGTGAACTTACAGCTTGCCGATGTCAGTAAGTGTACTGTATCTGCTTAGATGAAGCCTGAAGGGAAATTACGAATTATATTATATGCCATTGTGCATGTTATTAAACTATTTTCCCATAAGAAATCATCTCTAGATTCTCAAAATAAAAGTAGATTCAGGCCTTTTATAATACTGGTCATATCCCTTGGGATATTTTGAAAGATTGGGAGGTTTTTGTACTCCATGGGTTTGTGTTTAAATGGAGCAGAGCATTGTGTGGGGGAGAGCTGTGCCTGATAAACAACAACTGAACTTTAGGCAGTATATTTTTAAATGGGAACACAGGAACCAAATCTCTGATAATCAGCATATATGGAAAAAGTCTGCCTCTCTGACTGAGTTGCAGAAACAATGGGGAACCAGGTCGAGCACGAAAGCAGAAGCTGTGGTCACAGCAGCTGAGGGAGCAGCATGGCAGCCTGGAGAAGAGGAGGAAGCTGGAAGCATGGAGAGGGAAAGCAGACAGCCTGGGCCAGGTGGGCATGTTCTCGCCCAGGCCTCCTCTGCTCCCTGGCTTCTCGAGGGGCAACGTGACTGAGATATCAGTGAGCACCCTGCAGACAAAACTGTTCCTTTCTCAGAGGCAGGTGTGAAAGCTGAGCATGGAAGCGGCGTGCTGCAGCTTTCCTTCCGATTCCAAGCCGAAAGAGGTGTTTTGGTGAGCTGTAGTTTTAAGTGAATGGCTGGATGAGTTTTTGTGTCTATTTTCAGTGGGAGCCGTGCCCCTAGGTACTTCTGCTCCCTAGGACTGAACCAGAGGTCAAATCCTCAAGTTTTTATTAAATTATTATTACTCTTGAATATTCCAGTGCTCTGCTTGTGTGACCAGGCAGCACAGTTAACATCAGGGGGCCAATGTACATGCTCTGACTGTCACTTGGCTCCAAGGTATGTGCAAGTCCAGCAGGCTTTAAAAGGTTACATTGCTTTTCAGTGGCAGCATACAGTTAAGGAGACCTGATTTGTGTTTGTATTTATGCAGTCCTCTGTCACGTGCCTGGCAAGCCATTGTTGGGAGTGGCTTTTCCAGCTCAGATCCCCTCTGCTCTGTTTTCTCTGGGGAAATAACTTGATCTGGCCATGCTGCTAGACCAAGCTGGTGCTGGGGCCAGGTGCAGTACCTCGGACCTGCCTGGTGGTATACCTGCCAGATCCCGGCAGGACCTGCATTCAACATGGAAACATCCCTTTCAGATAGGATTCTTTTGCTTTCATGTTTTGCTTTTTCTTGATGAAAACAATGCACGCCCCATGAATCATCATCTGTGCTGATTTGCTTTTCCCACCATACACAGCTCCCAAACAAGTCCTTTGAGTCATATAAGCCGTACGAATCTAAACCAAATATTTACATGCATGAGCACATGTGTGAGCAAGAATGAGTTTTGCTATGTTGCTCATATAAATGCACAAACACATTTAATAGAAAATATTAGGATTCTCTGTGAAGCCCACTGATGTGCTGCAGGCATCTTGTGTGTTTACTTCTAGTTTCACACTGACAGAAAGGCATTGTGTGCTAGCAGAAATTGAATCAATGGCTGATCCCAACCTGATGCTTGCTTTGGACACTTACACATTATGCAGGGCAAGTGGTATGAATGACAGGGAATTTGACAGACTTTCAGTAAAAACTGCTTTTAATGATGGTTGTGTTTCTGTATTTCTGTTTTTCATTTTTATCTTCTCACTAGTTCTCCTTTACTTGCTTTTAAAAGCTTATTTGTGGAGCTGAGTAGCTGTATAATATCATGTTTGGTTTTTAATCACAAAAACTTCTGGTGGATTTGAGTTTGAAGTTTACAAACATTTATTCTTCCATCAAGTAAGTACATGAAGCATATTTTTTCCCATCTGTAATGAGCTGCAATATAGATATGTGTGCCAAAAGGTGAAATTTCTATTGCAGTATTTTTGCACATCTTGTCAAAAGCTTCCTTTAAGGGAACTTTGCTATCTCTTACTAAAAATACTTCTTGACTCTATTAAACTTGAGGGAAATGTGTCATTCTTTATTGTTAAGTGGAACAATTTAAAGACTTGAAAAGGCTTGATTTAAAGTTCAGTGAGGCGAGCGGGAATTTTGCTGCTGACACCAGTGGGCCATGAAGTCTCAAAGAACTGCCCTTTCACACATAGGACTTTCTTTATTCGGCTTGTTTCTGGGACACAGAAGCTTTGTGTTCTGCTTCTGCAGTTTTTCCTCTTTGTAATTGTGTAGCTTCACTTGCTGAATATATAACCAACTTAACACCCTCTGCTTTTGTTCCCTTTAATAGGGTTTCCCTTTGATTTAAGCCTCTGCTACCAAGGAGAGGGGAGTAGAATGAAGCTGCTGGGTGAGGAGAGCAGAAAAGCTTTCTCCCCAGGGTGGAGATTGGTAAAGTTTATAACAGAACTGCAAGCTGGAGCAACACCTAAGTGAACCCTAGCAAACCAGGGCTACATATGCTTCATTTGTTCAGTTGCTTTTCCTGTTTTACAGTCCAAGTAAATCGATCTTCTTTAAAACCCGGAAAAAGTATCTGAATAGTTTTCATTACTAGACTAGGTGGTTTTTAAGTCTTTCTTCTAATCTCCTTATTGAATAGAGTCTTAACATGCATGTGTCTACTTCTGCCTTATTTTGGGTCAAGTGTATTGTTTTCTCTGAGGTTAAATACATTTGGCTACAAGACGACCTATATTTAAATAAGATTCAGCAGATTTAGGTTATCTTAAGCTCCTTTTATTTGAATCTTTGAAATCTTAAAACTAAAAATTGAATTTAGAATGATTTTTTTTTCTTGTATTGGATACTACCCCTCCTTTTACTGAAACATAGCAAAATGCAGGCAGTTCAGTCTTCGATTTTAGGATTTGGTCAGACATCCTGCTGTTGTGACAAACAGAACTCCTCCTCAAAAACTAGAAAATAAAGCAAGGTGGCCAGTCTGCTATCAGTAACATCATGCTAAAATTAATACAAGGTTGGCTCTTTTTTCATACAGCACTATACTGCCAATAGCAGCATGATGTTGGATGTGAATAATGCCCTCCTAGCTCAGCTAGGTACTTTAGATGTTTTATTTTTCTTGTTCTCATGATTGGCACTGCAATGTGTCATTTTAGACATTTGCTAGGTCAGTGGAATTTTTGCCTCAGAGGCTTCAGGACTTCAGGACATTGTTTTTCCATAAGTTTTATTATTCCTTTGTCTGTACTCGTACAATTGAGTTGTCCTTCACATCAGTTTCCTCATGTTTCTATCTCAAGGAAGCCAGTTTCTATAATTACTTTGAAAACTCCTGCCCAGCCATTTGTGTCTATCACTGACAGAGTGCAAAACTTTTCAGGCCTCTGGCACTTTCATTTGCTGTACAGTGCAAAGATACGCAATTATTGCTGCTAAAATGTGCTACTAGATGATGATAGAGGACTGCTCTGTTCAAATATCTAGTGATTTTCCACTACATTGTGTGAACTCCTGACTTTTATCAGTTGAAGTAGAAAAAAAGATTGAGGCTTTAGCTGCAGAACAACCTGTGTGCTGTTTTCCTTGCAGTGCAAAATTCTCACCAACAAGAAAAAGCATTCAATAAATAGAAATTGAGTATTGCATTTAATTTAGTGTAAGCCAGGGCCACATGTGTCAGTTTTGAGGAAGACGTATCTTTTTATTCATTGTGGAATGCCAAAGGGATTAAGAACTTGAAAAAGGTGCTGGCTCTCAGAGGGAACAAGGTGTGCCCCTGCTTTTAATTAGCAGCTGGCATGGGATTACTGCTCGCTTGTCAGCACATCAGTGAATTCTCCTGCTCCGAGCAGACAGCAGTGTGTATTACAGTCAGGCAGCATAAGCTACTGCATCTCCTGCTTCTCTGTCTTTCCTTGCTAATGGGTAGAGCTCCCTCTTGGGCAGGAATCTGGGATCTTCCTGTACCTCATCCCGTGGACTACCCCGATTTCCTCTAGGGTTAATTAAGGTAGACTGATTTATTAGCAGTTTACCTAAAGCTAGGCTGAAAGAGTGGCAGCGGTAATGCCAAGTGTTTGAATTTCCCTGCGGTGCTGCAAGAATTCCAGTGCCCAAAGCTGGTTAAATGACACTTTTATTCCAGCAGTAGTGCCTGTTAGTATGTTGTTGTCACTTGACCTGCAGAATGTCCTAAAAACTTAGTGCAATTAAGGCTTTCTGAGTAAATCCTATCCTCAGCTTGGAGCCTCGCTCTGCTTTCAAGAGAAAGCAGATTTGGCTGCAACTGCTTTTGAGACAAGCCCAACTGCTGTACAAGCTACTTCAGAGAAATAAATGCAAGAGTTTTTTTTCTTCACAAAACGTCCACAGCCATTACCTCATATATATTATCCTCGCAACAATACAAGTTCTGTGGCCCGCTCTGAGGACAGCCTACACTGGGATTTCATCTTTCTGCAGATGAAAGTTCACCGCTAATATAGCACTCTCACTCTTGCCTTGAATTAGTGTCACAGCCAGTGGCCACCTCCCAGCATGTCTCTGCTGGTGCCAGGGAGTCAAAATGCAGAGGAAGGCAAGCTTTCCAAACTGCATGTGCTCAGGGTGTAGACAGCATGCACCAAGGTTTGTCCTGGTTGTCTTTTGTCTGGCCTTGGCAAAAGCCTCGGTTTGTTCAGGGCTGGCCACTGGCAACTTGTTTGAGGGGTATTGACCTCAGAAGTAGGGTGGCATGGGATCCACCTGCTGGTAGTGTCGATGGGGAGTCTGTCACTATACTAATAAGACCCCTTGCTGTCTGCTGAAAGAAGGAATTGCTCGAGCTTGCACTAATGAGCTGTGTAACAAAGGAAATAAGACAATCCTTTGGACACAGGGTTTGGTAACTACTGTATCACGTGCAGTGAAGCTGCGTTTCTTCAGGAACTGGTCATTCGCATCAAGTACACTAGTGGGGAGCCATTCCACATGCGGCTCGGGAGTCGGAGTCAAATGGCAAGTGGTGTTCTTGGCCAGCAGTGATGGTCTGAGGCAGAAGCTTTATCAGAGAATTTCCAAAAGTCCTGAAAGGAGCCAAGTGCCTAATTTTGATAGGAAATCCATTGCTTCTGTTAATGAAGTTGGCACTGCACAAGCTATTGTTGAGCACTCAATGGCCATTCAGCTAGTGTGCAGGATGTCAGGGGCTGAGGATCATTTAGCTGCATTTCATCCAAGACCTGTTTTATTTTAAGCTTATGTTCTATTCCACTTTGGTGGGAAATTTCAGTATCCCATAAGCTTCCTAAGAAAGTCCCTGTCTAATCTGGAAGAAATAGATGAGTCAGTATGAAACTGGTCTTAATGAAATCAATGGATGTTTTCCTGTAAAAGCAGACAAAGAAAACAAGCTATTAAGATTGAGCATTGTTCTGACTTTCCCTAGAATAAGAGAGATTTTGGTTTTCTCTGCTTCTTTGCACTTCAGAGGATAGTTGTTCCGTATTTTGACACCCTGGCTAATCATGAGAAGACGCCTGCTTTGTGGCTGTCTCAGTGCAGAGCTGAAGGAAGAGGCGTGTGTTTCAATGAGATAACAATGCTCCTGGCTGACATCAGGAAGCTGCACTCTAATCAAGGGGTGACTTGACAGAATTGCATATACAGACCTTGACATATGTTAATGCAGTCACGGATTTACTTATTCTGCAGATTTCTGCCTTTTCTATTTATAATTCAGGTTTTGTTTTTTTTTGTAAATATTTTAGTTGTAAGAAAAATTGCAACAGATGGGAGACTGAGCATGTGTTTGTGAAATAAAGGGAAAGGAAAACTAAACGACCTGCCCAACTTGGAGATACAGTAAATCCAGGGCAGGGGCTACTTTGCAGTGACTACACTTTAGGAAAGAGAGGGAAGTTCTGTGATACTCGGTTATAGACAAGGAATCCAGCTTTAGTTCCCTTGCTCATTCGCATCTCCTCACCACAGTCCATTTCTCCCGTACTGCGTGAGCCATCCATCTGGGACCCGCTCTGTCAGTATGGTTACTGAGGGGGAAGGTTAAAAAAAGCTTCTGCTTTTTCATAAGTTTATTTTTAACCTGGAACACTTAAGTGGTCTCATTTACAGTGTTACTTGACAGACAGATCAGACCACCTGAGGACACAGAGGACTTTAGGCTGTGCTGTCCAAGCTAGCATGTGATGGAATTACACCTTTTAGATGCTTCATTTATGTTTTCTAAATGAAATATGAACAGTAAGTGCATGAAATCTGAGTTGTCAACCTGACTGTTCTTGGGGCTGCAGGCACATGGATTGGATTAAAGCCAGCCAGCTGTAATTCTTCTCAATGCTGAGAAAATGTAAGAGCCTTCCGCTACAGTGCTTTGGTAATGGTGCTGTGCTGCATTGTTTGGTTCAAGAAACAACCTGTTTGTAGGAAGGGGAAACAAACCCTTCTGAATGTAATTACAGTAAAGTTCCTTCCATGGATCTTAGACAAGTAGAGGTGGGTTGATGGCAAGGGTACAGATAAAATGGTGTGTTCTTCCCTGGGCCAGGGAACTTGTTTCAAAGGCTGGTTCATCACATTCATCAGCTCAGGCTCTGGCTACCTGTCATCAGCTATCTGATTGAAGTGGCTCTGAAGAGACAAAGATCTCCAAGGTGGTTTGTCAGTTTATGATGAGCTTTCACAAGCTATCAGGTGTCATTTACATAGCAATTTTCAGGATAACAACTGTGATGTATTATCTCCTTCACGTATTATGCCTTTCAGTATGACTTGATCAGACAGTAGTTAATTGGTTACACCTAGTGGTAAGTATTACAGTAGGTGATGAACTAAGGCAAACATGTAAGCTCTTATTTCATATTTTCTGGATCACTTTTAAAACATCCACATGTCCCAAGCATCTTTTCAAGGCTCAGTTTAGCTGTCCATACCCACACACAGGAAAGCCACTGGAAACGACGAAGCATTCCTATAAAGTTCAGCATTAAGCATCTGTTTCACATGGGAAATGAGGAGTGCACATGTATTATGGGTATTATGCATTGAGTATTTATGAAATCCAGAACTGGTTTTTATTGTTCTTACTCTTCATCTTCCGTAGCTAAAACAGATGCTAATATGCTCCATATCTCTCCATATAGTTGTGCTTTCACTCCCCTTTTTAGTTCTGATGGAAGTGATGGATCCATTTATCTCTTCCATAAGGAAGTAAGTAATGTCAAACTGATCAGCTCATATGAGGCACAGCTGCTGGGAAAAATGAGAGAAAAAAGAAAAAGATGGTTTCCTGCGGAAAACTGTCTGGTTTTGATTTTGTAAATAACACATACAAATACTTGCCCACTTTGAACATGCAAAGCTTCTCTGGTGCACTCAGATACAAGCAACAGCTGAGATACTAAACTCTTACCTAGTTCTTCCTGTAAAGAACAGTCAAAACAAAAAGATTATTGTTCTCACATTTCTCATTAAAAAGTCACCTGAAGCCAGTGACTTTTAACCAATTTTCTTATTTTAAAGCCCTTATTAATGTTATTCTGAGAAGAATTCATTAGTGAAGTAACATACCCAAGCATTTGAATGAGATCCAATGAGTCATTTCACCTTACATGCTGAAACAGAAAAGGGGGATTCTCTCTAATTACTGTGGACACATTAGTCATTATGATCTCCAATTATTCAAATAGCCACAATAAGAGAAATCATACTCTAAAACTTATTTTAAAAAGATGTGAGGATATTTTGTTAAAACCACTATTTTTAATACACTGGGGAAATAGCAAGAGTTTGGGCAAAAAACATAATGTTTTTGAGAAAGACTAGATGTCACAGGCAAAGTTACCATAGACTGTTGGTTTGTTTCCCCCACCCCAGACTGTTCCATGGAGTGTGTTTATCTCCCTGTGTCTCTTAGTTCCTCATTAACTCCTGGTGCTTTTTTCCTAGTTCTCTCTTGCTTCTCAATGGTTTTTCCAGGACGCATGTCCATATTTGCAGGGAGGAAATACCAAACTCGTGATAACTTATTGTGTATGCGTAGCAGGCCACTCCGGCCACGACTACCTGATATGGACTTGAGGGTTTCAGGAGCCTGAAGGTACATTGTTTCAGCCATTTGCAGTGACTTGAAGATTTTGGAGCACAGGTGCAAGGAGAGCAGTGCCATCCCTTATTATCGGCACTCTTTCCGCTCAGTTTTGGCCACAGTTCCTCTCAAAGTCTTGCATTTCTTTACTTGTGTACTATAAATGTGATTTCTTCAGCAAAAGAACAAATACCTTAAAGCTACTGCCAGATTAGATTTTGATTGCCTGTAGTCATCAACATTACTTTATAATTGAGGGAACATTGTGATTTGACTCATTATGCAACTATCTCCATAAAAGGAGGAAGTATTTCTCTTCTTGGGAGGAAATTAGGATGAGTAATAGCTTGTGCTGAACAGCATTACACAAGTTGCTGCTGAGCAGAGTCGCATAGCAAAGGAAGAAATCCCTATTAGGATATTATATTGCAGAGTCTTGTTGATCTATGCATGCACCTTTTTTTACACCTTTGAGTTTTTGTAGTATTTCTAGTTTTTAGAATGCCCTCAACACTTCAACCATTAATCAAATGACTGCCACCTTGCAGCACAGCATGCGCAGAAGGCCAGGGCACTCGTTCTGCTTTGCTTTCCTTGCTCTGACAGGGCATTAGTCAGGAGTTAGTGAATTAACAGTATGTGTCTTCATTGAACACTACCCATCAGAAAACTGCAAGTTAACACTTGCAGGATTTTGAAAATGACTTCATGTTAATGGTTTGAGCTACAGATTTGTGGGAGGATGGAGTATGAAGGGAAACACCATGCAGGATGGGGGCCTTAATTTTACATGTAGATATGATTTAGCAACAAGATTGCATACTTTCATTTTCACAAAAGGGAAACATGGCACAAACAAGGTTTTAAAGTCTCTTTCCAGCTCCCTTTTTTCCTTGCCTCAAGAGCATTTGAAGAAAAATATCAGAGCATCCTGAAGCAGTGAGCTGTGAACAGCACTCTCTGTGCTGCTCTTTCAGCTCTCCCAAGCAGGGCTCTGCAGTAGCCTTCCATCAGTGCTATAAAAGATTCATACACTGTCCTGCTTGGTTTTCATCTATTTTAAACATTCAGAGACCTACTTATATGCTCTGTAAAACTCAAAAATCACAGCATTTGGACTTTCTAGTGAAGTACATGCTTTTTCTGCTCAGGCTGGCTATACATCCACTAAAGATGCCCATGATGCCCATGAGAATCATTTCACTGTTGTTAAAATATGGGGGGGGGGGGGTTCGTTTGTTTGTTTGTTTGTTTTGCAGGAGAATGGATGCTTGAATCTGTAGTTTTCATGCTTATTTGTTATTCCCTTTATATTTACACCTCACTATTTTTACTTTTCTACCATCCAGCCATTCTTTTTCCCACCTTTCTCTTTCCCAAGGCCCAAGTCTGCAGCTGGTATGTTCTGGTGATGGGCAAAAGTTGCCACAATCAGCAAAAATCCATATTGGGGTGCAAAGAGAAAAAGGCAGTAAATGAAGTTTGTCTGGTTCTGCTTTGCCAGAAACAGTGGTGGGTTTTTGTTGTTGTTTTGATTTGTTTGTTTTTGTCATGCTACAAGAAAGCCGCAAAGCCCTGACCCTATGGCTTTGCTATGCCAGGTGTGTCCAAGCATCTCAGTCCATTCAGCTGTCTTGGAGTAGAAGAAAGAATCAGTCCCTTCTATGGTTTCATCCTCCACAAGCAATTAAATTTTATCTTTCTGTAGATAAAACATTTAAACCCCTCCTGTTTGGATATAGATTGCCCCCTAAAATCTAGTGTGTTATAAAGAGAAACTTTTACCAAAAAACATCCTTCATCAACAGGATATCTTTATTGAACATGGTTCCACTGTTACTACGTGTAAAACATGCGTATTTGGGTACTTACCCATTTTGGGATTGTGGGATTGCAGCTTCAAAATCCTCTCTTTCTTCCTGATGTGAGGAGATGATGCTTGAAGGGTAGTCTCGTGCATCCTCCCTGCGCCCTTCTGCCTCCCAGTAACCTTCTTCCTCACGTGAGAGAGGACTTCTCTGAGGGTATGCAGAGGTCTCGTAATTTGGTGGCTTTGAGCTGTGCATGGGACCCTCGTGATGCCCACGATGGTCAGAGTGCCTGACCAACTCTGCCAGTCCTACTGCATGATAGATGAGCAAAAGCTTCAGTAACATTGTGGGCTTTTTTCCTACCTGGTTACACCTGTCTCTTGTTCTCGTCTCTGAAGCGCAGCCTGAATTAGTTCTGGAATGCCCAGGCAATATTCTTTAACTGAAAAGTTGGAAGAAGGAAGGAAAAAAAAAAGATTTGTAACAAAGAGCGGAAAAAGCTTTCGACCCTCCCAGCTACTGTGGAAATGTCCATGGCCATTGAACAATGTGAGCCTGGTTCCTGTGTGGGGCTCAAATGCCTCTGACAGAGGAAAGAAAAAAAAAAAAAAAAAAAAAAGGTGGTAGGAATATAACTTATTCAAGGAACTTCTGAGTTTGGCTGCCTTCTAAACTTATCTGTGAACAGGAACTCAGCTTTTATCAACTGCCTTCTCCCTCAGGCACAGGAAAAGGATGTTAGCTTTAAAGGAAAGGAAGAGAAAAGAAAGGAAAGAAAATATTGAGTGGTGTAACAGGCTCTTGTTACTGTGCCAGAAAATATCTGCTTACTCTAATATCTGCATTTTTTTTTCCCAAATGTAAAGGCTGAAATACCATGTCTTTAGCAACAGCATGCTTACAGTATGTACAAAAAACTGGGGCCATTAAGGTGTGTGGAGTAAATGCACAGGGAGATGTCATCTCTAGGTCTTAAGCTTCATTTTTTCCTTTGTGCATTTTTAATATTACAAAAAAGCATGTTCCAAGAGCTCCTCTAAAGAGCTACATCTGTCACCTCATTGTAATAGTAATACTTTTAAAAAGGCTGAGGAGGATTGATACAGTTTTTTGACTGGTTTTGCTTCACTTTGTGCTGCTGCTTTTAGGTTTGGTTGCTGTCATAAAGCAGAGTGTATTTATTTCCTCCCTGTCTTGCAGCATGATGCACTCTTGTCACTTTTTAAGAATAAAATTAAAATAGGATTATGCTCCCTGACAAAGCAGGCGGGGATTCTGGTACAGGACTGCTGGATCATGTCTTGGTTTGAATGATGAGCTGCACATCCCAAAGTTCAGGTTGTCCTGCAAGTATTAAATGTAAAGGGTTTTTGGAGTCATTCCGATGTCAGCTGAAAAATGGAGGATAAAATCTCTCTAGGTTTTTAGAAAATCCTGTTATTAAAGACTGTGGACTTGCATCCCCTTATCACAGGTCAGATCTGGAGCCCTTTCCTCCTGCTTGCACCTGTTCTATGTGTAATGGAGGAACCGAGAAACATGGAGATGCCCTTTCTGACTGGTGGCTGTGACACCACAGGGCAAGGGCACATCAGCGTCATGGGGGAAGGCAGGGAGAGGTTTTGGTCTTTCTAAGGACAAAACCTGCTCTTGCTATTGCAGTCACTCCTCCAGGGAGATGAAATCACAGATTTTGGACTTAAGATTGAAAGAAGCAACTTCCCTCTGTTCCTTCCTGCTGCTTTTATTACATACAGCACATCCTGCTGTAATACAAGTTAATGTTGATGTGTGACTTTTATGTGCTGTGTTTCACATGCAAATGTGACTTTCTTATAAGGAACTGGACCTAAGCATTGTGTTTGTTTGTCTGAGGTGACCCTTCATAGGGAAGGAATTGAAACAAGCATGAGGCAAAATAAACAACAGGCTTAAAACCTGAACTGCTGTATGATCATGGCTTGCAGAAAAGTGATTTTGTGCTGGAGATAATGAAGTTATCCCATTTGTGACCTACTTTCAAACCCTTCGGTCTTGTCTTTCAGCATACACCTTTCCACTTAGTCATCTAGTACATCTTTATTCTTCCTAGGTGTGGTATCTCACAAGCAGTGGGGCAAAGTTGCTCTGCCATCCTCCCAGCTCAAACATCTGCTCCTCCTGCAGGTGCAGGGACTCTCTGTGTCTTTGCAGCGGTGCTGCCCACCGAGCAGTCGGGAGGCACAGATTGCTCAGCCATTTGCAAGTTAATAATTTAACATGACTTTTGGGTAGCAGTTATGAAAGACGTTAAAATATTGAGCATGCCAGGGACTGACGTCTCTTTCCTCGTGATGGGCATAGCACAGGGTGCTGATGTGAATACAGAAGGCGAGAATTATTCAAAGTACTCTCATTACCAAACAACACTAGTTAAGATTTCTGTCTGATTATTAACTGCCCTGGTGTAGGGTCCCTGAATAACATACTCAGTTTATACTGTTGGTTCATAACAGTTAATTTATTAGTGGACTGAGATGGAAGTTTTCATGTTTAACATCTGCAGAGAAGGTGTGAGGAGTACCTGTTTAGGAGCATGACACATCACTACTTTGCTTTATTTTTTTAACTGTTGCTTCAGCAAGGAACCAGGGGAAAACAGACAGATAAGGTCATTTTCCAAGGCAATTTGCTCTTTGCCTTCTGAGGTCAGTCTCCTCCAGGAATTACCTACTAGATGAGAAAGAGAAGTGTGCACCAACTAATATGAGTACATGTCTATTCACTATTCCATTACTTACCCTATTGGAAACTTGGTGCATTTTACAGAGCTGTGTACCTCTGCTGGAATGGAAGAAATGGGTGAGATAAATCAAATTTCAAATTTAATTTGGAAAATGATTTGGCAGTAGATGTTACTCCAAGAGTATACTTGAAAGCCTGTCAGTAAGTGATGTAGTAGTAGTGGTGCAGAGACATTTGGAGCTGCCCTGATACTTCTCAGAAGTTTCTAGCAGCTCTCAGAACAGCTAGAAAAAAAACAAATTTCCTCTCTATTTTAGCAACTAAATTTGACAGGTGAGATACTGTTTCTTCCTTCTTGGTTCCCAGTCATTAGAGGCTTTTTTCCCATGCCCTTATTCACGAAAATACTTTTCTCCCCAGTATTTGAGAACAATTTCAAACAGTCTTCAGTCTTTAAGGAGCTGATAATGCTAGTTACACCAGGCTCATCATCCACGCACCCTGTGACCTTGCCAATTAACTGTCATGACTGCTCTTGCCTTCTGTTAATTATAACTGTTCATGCTAAGCATAGCTCTTAACCCCTTCCATGTTGCCTGGCCTGAGAACTCGATATGTGTTTTGTAGCTCCATAACCAAGGTGCCAAATACCAGCACTGACTTCTGGGTGCTCCGTGGAAGACTTAAGATCCAGTTTCTTGTCTTGGCCGCCATCTGCTTGCGTGGAGTCCAAGCCCACATCTGAGCTGGACAGGAGGTGGCGAGCACAAGGTAAGCAGCGCCAAGCGGCGTGCTTGAGAAATGGCTTGTGTGCACTTGGAAAGCAAATGCACTGGCCATGCCAAGCAGCTTCTCTGGAAAAAAAAAGAGCCCTTAGAATCTAATTTTTTAAATTAATACATTCGGACTATTTTTTGTTTCTTTTGTATCTTCCCAGATTCACTACTGTAATATATTAGAGCAATTCCATAATGCTCTTAAATTAATACTATGGTCTTAAATTCAGAATCTAAGAGCTTAAAAAGAAAAAAAAACTTTGGGAAAAAATGTTTAAAAAACAAGAGAAGTGGATTTATTTTCACAAGCATGAGTTGCTCCAGATTTGTTTATCCCAGCTTCAAATCTCTGAAGCAGGCTGAATAATTGAATGCATTTGATGTCTGCGAAGAGGAATAGGACAATTTTGTTGATATTTGCACAGCAAGGGGGCAGCTACTCATTCACCATTCGCTTTTAGGTCTGGAAAATGCTGTCTCATCCTCTGCCCGCTGCTGAAGGCCCACGTGCGTGCACCCGGCTGGGCTCCTGCATGTGCAGGGGAGCAGCAGGAGCACGACTTCTTCCGCAGGCAGGCAGCCGGGCTGGGAAAACAGTTTTTCAGAGATCTGCCCTTCAAGGGAGGAAGATGAATTCTTGCTGTGTACGTATCATTCTGCTCCAAATCCATTGATGGCGTTCAGCAGCAGAGATCAGCCCCTAAAGCCTGCCGTGTGCTGTACGGGCAGCACCCTGCACATGTGTCTCGCAAAAGGCTCCTCTGTCAGCTGCACGCTGTTCTGGTCGCTCCCTGGCAGAGGAAATTACTCATTAGCTATGCAAACCTACGTACAGTACCGGGTTGTAGTCGTCAGCTGTGTGCCGGGAGGATGTCGAGCAGAACGGCTTGTTTACTTGAGAGCATGAAAATGAATGATCTGAGACAGTTCTTTCTGCATTTTGAAGTATTCATAAACGAGGGGGGAGAGAGAGGATTTCTGTTTGTTTAGAGCAAGGTTTGATCCTGTTACTGTTAGCATTGTTCTCCATACAAAAGCGTCCTGAACAAAGGATATGTACCAGCCACAAAGCAGCCTGTCTTTCCTTTCCATACCTGTCTTCCAGACATCATACACCCTCAAAATACTTCAGTAGAATATGACCAAGTCCTGTCACCCAGTGAGATGCCTTTGTCAGCTGACAGTCTGCAGCATAAGTTCCTTGTTAAAGGACAAGGTTAAGCTGTTGTGTATAGAGTGACAATTTGGAAAGTTAACAGGGGAAGAGAGACAAATTAATTAAAATTATATTGCAATCTGTCATAGTCACAAACAAAATGGCACTAGAGGACAGGAGTCTTTTTTTTCTTTCTTTCCTTTGCATTCCTTGATTTCCTGTGTGTCTGTGCTTTTGGGAATAGGTAGACTTGAGTTAGACCTGTCTTGCCCATATTGCAGAGTCACTGGGAGAACCCGTGCATTGCACGGGCCTCCAGGTACTAGCCATTACCCCCTGAGAGCTGTAGGCGTGTGGGATGTGGGAACTGCACCTTTCGGAGACTGTCAGGAAAGAGTGATGGTGTTACACAGCAAGAGACTCCAGTGGGCAAGCCTGACATAGCAAAATTCGGACTTTAAACAAATAACAGCTTGATGGTTTGTTATTACAGAGCTAAAACAGGGCTTTCTTTTGGTATTATGCAGATCATCTGAGTTTTTGTGAGGTACAACTTCACAACGCAGTATGCATGAAGCTAAGTAGAAGACTAGGAGCTCACTGCAACCCTGATACCTCAGAAATGCCTGTCTTAGCTGGCTGGCTTCTGCACCATGTCCCCAGTAGGTAACAGGGAAAAAGAGGCTGCCACCAGATAGGGTGCAACATAGGAACTTGGGTTCTCTGAACTGCCCTTTGGAAGAACTCCTAACTCCTCTCTAGCTGCTGATTAAGTTGTTCTATCTACTATAAGGGGAGAACAATTTTTCAGGCACAAAATTAACCTGCTGTTAGGTTCACCTGAGGCAGGACTGGCAACAAATGGGGATTAAATCCTTGGCTTAGAGTAGAAGGGGGTACAAATGCCACGGGGTGGCCAATGTTCAGGAACTGCTATTGATGCTTGCCCTATATAGGTCACCTACAATGTTGTCTTGTGTCCAGAGCTTTCCTAAAAGTGTTTCAAGGTAAAACAATGCCTGTGCAAGCTGCCTGCTGTCTTGGGAGTGATCCAGAGAGTTTTAAATACCTCTTGTGAGTTATGTCTGAAGGTCATCGGGAGAGGAGAAGGCAGGAAAGGAGTATCCCACTCAAATGTGGGTTGATTCAATCTGGTGATGACTCACGTTGGATAGTGCAGGATGGGTTGATATTTCATGTATTTGTTAACTTCTATAACAATGCCAAATATGTAGCATTTAATTGTACGAGTTCCAGTGACAGAACAATAGCTTAGCAAAATCAAAATACACTTCTCAGAGTCTTATCAGGCTAGACGTTCCCATGGAATACCCTCGGGGTTGAGCACTTTGAGTTGTGGTCCATTCCCCTGAATCTGGCATGGTTTTTTTTTTTTTTTTTTTTGCTTGTTTGTTTGAATTAATAGTTGATAAGTTTATTAGTCTATTTAGTCTGTCAGAGACTTAGCTCCTCTATATTTGAATTGGGATT
This sequence comes from Oxyura jamaicensis, assembly GCF_011077185.1. Classification (NCBI taxonomy): domain Eukaryota; kingdom Metazoa; phylum Chordata; class Aves; order Anseriformes; family Anatidae; genus Oxyura; species Oxyura jamaicensis. Next base: position 8,947,571 of record NC_048898.1, read on the forward strand.
TGTGCTTTATCAGCAAGAAAAAACAGTGGTAAGGAAAAGAGTAAGAAATCTGTATCTTATTTTCCAGATCAACAGTCTAGTCTTTCAATTGTCTCAGTACGAGTAAGACAGCACTCCCAAAACCTAAAGAAATGTGCTGACTTCAGCAGCCAGAGCTCTGTCCGTGTGCTGCCCCCATCCCAGCACTGGGTCTCTGTTGTTCCTTCTCCATTTGCCTGGGGAGGGTAAGCAGCCAGGGCTGGCCAGGGTTTGTGTGCACAGAGCAGGGCTTCACAGCTTTCCCAGCTTCAGGTATGGCACCAGAAACAAAATGCCACCTCATTGTACTAGCATTTGATTTCACACTCACTTCTGTTCAATTTCAGATTGCTAGTGAGAGGAAAGCTGAATTGGGCCAGTTAGGGGATATTTCAGAAAAAAAAAAAAAAAAAAAAAAAAAAATCAAGCTAAATTAATGGACATTAGGATATCCAGCTTCTGCCTATAGCCACTCTGAGAAACAAAGAGGAAACAGGATTTCCCCCAACAGCCACTGGGTTTTTCAGAAGAAAACCATTGTAACGGGACATGCAGATGAGCAAAAACCATCATTTATACTCAATGCTTGGGAGACCAGCATCAGACGTTAAGGATGTGGCTCATGGGACTTCCAGCCCCCTTCCCTTTATCACCAAACTTTAGCTGGTTTCCCTTTTCTGTCTGTGCTTACTAGAAGTGATGTTCTTGTTACTGTTTTGTGCAGGATGGGTTCTGGTAATGGCTAGACCAAGAGACCTGGCCCTGTTGGGTTTGTTGCAAACACTTTACATGCTTTCTACCTCCTGGGAACCCATGAGAGCTTGTGCTTGCAGCCCCTGGCAGAGGCACTTTCAGGATCTCAGCCCTTTAGCTAAAACCTTTCCCTCTTTGCTTGAGAGCATCCTTGAGTGAGAGCACTGCAGCGTATTTTAAAAGCTTTAGCTATCTGGAAATTTTCCAGAAAGTCCCTTACGTACCTCTGTCCTCCTCCTCTCCCCCTCCCTTCTTAAATCTTACCAAGCAGATCCATATCATTAATATTTCAGTATCAGCTGTTCACAGGCATTGGCTACTCTGCAGTGCACTTCATCAATAAGAGCCAGCAAAGGCTGTGAGGTTTGCCACACCGTCCTCATCCAGCAGAGGAACAGGAGCAAAGACAGAGACTGGCAGGGAAAGCGAGCATCCAGCAAGGGCAGGGTTGCAGACTGCAGTCTCCCTCTCGAGGTGCTGCTTGCTGCTGCCCCTCACTCAGATCGTCCAGGTAGTACCTGAACAAGCAAAAAGGATGGATGTCTTTAAGAAAGGTTTCTCCATTGCTAAAGAAGGTATGGTGGCTGCTGCAGAAAAGACCAAGCAGGGAGTGACAGAGGCTGCAGAGAAGACTAAAGAAGGTGTGATGTATGTAGGTAAGAGAGAACTGCTTTTTATCCACATTTGAGCATGAACTGCCATGTAGGTTGGCTCTGAGTAAGTCTGGGGAAATCATTCTGTGGCTGGAGCTTAGGAGTGAATATCAGGAGGTCTGGGTGATGTCCACAGCCCTGGCACAGAGCTGTATAAACCTGGGTTACCGTGTCCATCCTGTGCCTCAGTTTCCCCAACTGGAAATGAGGCATAGAAACTGCTGCTGCCTTGGGGGAGGCAGCACTGGCATGGTGCTGAGCAGCATGTGCCTGGGTGGTGGGTCCGTGCTCGGGGCTGCTGGCCAGGGCTTGCAGGGTAATGCTTGACCTGTGTGCACCACAGTCCTTGCTGCACCTCCTGCTGCACGCTGACCAGTCCCCGAGGGCCACCAGCAGTGTCAGTAGCTGGGGAAGCGTACCCTTCTGTCCTGAAATCCTTCCCTTGTTCACCGACCTGTTTATATTCCCTATGCGCACGTTCATCTCGCTTAATGAGAGACACCCTAATTCACTGTGCACAAAGGAAACACTCTGCGTCCTCTGCCCTGCCCAGAAATCTCTCGATGAAACCTCCCAGCTCAAGGTCACCCCTGGGACCCAGTACCTGAACTAGCTAGTGCACACAATTTCATGGCTGGATGGCCAGATACTACAGGTGCTATAAAAGCTGAAAAGGACTCAGTTCCCAAGACTGATTACCCTGGCGCTGACTGCTGCACCTTGTACAGCTTTTATATCTTCTGGATGTGGGAGATGTGTTTTTTTTTAGTAGGAAAGTTTACGTGCAGACTCCTCCTGCTGTCATGCTGCAATATGCACAGCTGTATCTAGTTACTGTATTTAAAACAGCTATATTGATGATAGCTGTACATATATATATATAAATTAGAAATGAAATACTAATTTTATGTGCAGCAGATCTGATAATGTCTTCATCCTGAATTTCTAAACACTCAGCTATTGGTATGCTGTGAATGAACATGCGTTAACGGTTCACATTTCAGTTTGAATCTGACTTGCAAGAAGAAAAGTAAACAGCATCCCTGTAAATAATTAAACCAACCAGAGTAATTGAAACACCAGCCTGTGAAATGTCACGTCTAGGTGTCAAACTCTGGCATCCTTATTGCTTCTGCTGCTCCCTGGTCTGAGCAATGTCAGAAAGGTTTCTTCTGAATTTTTATACCTAATTCCTTGCGTCTCCTTTTGGTAGTGTTTTATGTCTCCATACTCTGACCTGTTTTCCATTTTCACACAGCCATGGGGCAAAGTATGAAGTCTGCTTAAGAAATTCCACCCTCTTCAGTAATATCTTATTAAAGCCTTAAAATCACTGAATGAGGATCAAATAAGGATCAAGGTAGAGATGAAGTGGTTTGTTTTTCTTTTGTATACCACCAATTCTGCCCTGTCATGCACTGAACAACACTTGGTCCTTCATGGACATGAGAAGCAAAGGCCAGATGCTGATTAGCTCACAGATCTGGTTTATAAATGAGCAGAGAAGGCAGAGGCCAGGTAGAGCCATTAAAACTAGCAATGAGCATACTGTGCACGATGCCTTGTCTCTCCCTGTGCCACACGAAGGGTACATCAGAGACCTGTGCTGCTCTTACCAGGCAGAGCCCCGTCCCAGCAGATTGTGATGGAGCCACCACAACAAAACACTCGCTGTGGGGTACCCGCATGTGCCGTGCTGCCATCTCTGCTGTCCCTGAGCCACACAGCCTCGACCCCAGCCTGTGCACCCCAGAGTGAGATGCAGTGGGAGAAATCAGGCAGCAGCCTCAGCCAAAACTCTGTCTTCCCCCAGGTGGCAGCTGCCCAGGCATCAATGTGAACGATGCACGCGGGCAGTTCGGTCAGCCGCTGCCTGAGTTGGGTTAAATGGGGGGATAAGTGATGCTAAGGTTAATTCATGGAGACAATGCTAAGTTGCATCAGAGGAATGAGTATAAAGTCATTAGCATGATTTAATATTGGCATTCAGAAGCACTTCTGCTTTGCCAGAGCCTCTCTCAGTCATGCATGTGGCAGGACCCCAGGCCTGGCCCCGCGCGCTTGCAGCATGGAGTGCCCAAGGATGACTCACAGCACTCGGATGCTCCTCCTGCAGAAGGGGCAGGATGCATGAACACTTAATTCAGTGTACACCAGCCCCGGGCCAGGACTAAGGAGCGAAATGAGCTTGAGCATCAGGTGATCGCTTTCTGATTCAACAGCTGTGGGCACTGGCAAGGGCGCTCGGAGGAAGGTCGGCCTGCATGTGGAGCTGGAGGCTGAGTCACAGGGCGCGGCTGGCTCCCCCCGGGCTGCAGGCAGCAGCACCTCCTGCTGCTCTTGCTTCTGCTACCAAGTGTGTTTGGGTGGTTTTCTTCTGCCCATGTCCCTGTATCGCAAACAGTGCCACCTGTCCTTAAATCAAGAGCCGTGTAAATAATTGTACAGAAGTACAGCTCTTGACTCGCTATGTTTAATGCAAAGCTGAGGCCAGGACAGCAAATTAAGTACTCAGTTTACCTCAGTGCTGTTCTTTGACTGAAAAAGGACTAAACTAGGACATCTGTGTCTGATGCAAGACGGTCTGTAAGTCAAGTCCGTGCTGTGGCTGTGTGTGGCTGGAGCTGGCTGGAACGGCCCCGGGAGAAGGGGGGAATGGAGCAGGCCTGCATCTGAACCGACTTTTGTGCACCCGGCCCATCCAGGAGCTCATGTTCATGGCATAAATGTGACGTGCAGCTGCTCTGCTCACTGGTATGTGTCTGCACACACTTGTCTCTCATACGCATCATTTTAAAATCCAGTTCACAGCAGTGCACGCGTACCGTCTGCATCGTTAGTAGATGCAGTCTGCAGCGGTAACAAGCACGAAGTGAGCGTTTCATCCCTTCACTTTTATCACGGTTTGGGAGGGTGGAGTGAAATGTTCAGGGCACATTGTAGTAGGACAGCTTTGTTCTACCCTAGGCAACCACTGCAGCCACCAAAATAAGCCAACAATTGAGAATTATGTTCAATAATACATAACATTATATCAGGCAGGCAGGGGAGAACTGGGCTCAGGCTGTTGTTATCAGGGCCCTGCACCTGTTTTGCTTTTCAGGCTGTTAATGGGAACGAGGTGTGGCTGACTTCTCCCACCACACCCGGGGATGCCCCAGTACCGCTGGAGTTAAAGGTCTGACTCACTCTGTATTTCTATTGCTTTGAAACCTGGCCATAAAAACCTTTTCATTGTATTGGTATGGAAAACTTGAAAGGAGCCTGCATAGGTACAGATGGCTTACAAAAGGCAGCACAATGGAGCCAGTGGAACGTTTTGGTTGTGTTTATTCAACTTTCAACAGAGAGATTTGGTCCTTTTTTTGTTTTTGGCGGGTTTTTTCCCTACTGTGAAATGACATCTAGTTAGGGGGGCGGGAGGGCTGCCTATCCACCGCGTGATTCCACATAACATACGTGCTGAGGTGCGCAAGCAGAAGGGACGTACAGCAGGTCATTTCATGCCTGGAGGAAAGCTGTGGAGATTAATTATTCCTCAAGGGCTACTTCTGTTGCAAACTGAATGCCTCACATCCTGTTAGCTTTTCTGCCTTGAGAACAGTGAGATAAGTTACAACGTATATGGTGTGTATTTATAACTGTATGTACCAACATTTGCATTCTGTTTATTGCTAGGAGCAGGCACTTACAGCCTAGTCCGAGGCACTGAAGTGGGAATCCAATCAGTAGGTGTGCAGTGTGTTGTAAAGTCAGCCTCGAGTTTCTCCAGACCGTCTATTAAGAGTATAGGACAAAGCTTAAAATGACCACTGCAGCCCAATACCCTGCTGAAAGGCAAGAGAGAGTCCTGGGTGTGATTCCATTTGAAAGAGTGAAATAAGTGAGATTTTACCAGGTCACTTAGTAGGTTTGTTTTGACTCTTAGCCTAACATTGACTTACCTCCACTCAACTGTTCTGTTCATTTGGAAGTACGCCAGGGACAGTTTTTTCATACATAATCTTGTTAGAATCAAGATTTCTCAAGTCTGGGCATCTCCAGCCCACGGGCGGTTGGAGTTACCCAACTGCCTGCACTTAGGTACCCCCTGGCTTCGCAGGGGAAAGAAGCCAACCCCTTCTGCAGCCTGTGCGAGCTGCCAACAGCACCACGGCTCCCCACCACACCTCATAAGGCCAAAAAGCCACCCACATCCAGACACCAGAGGGTTCATTGCTAGATAATGCTGACCGACCACTTGTTTCCTTTCACAGGTACCAAAACCAAGGAAGGCGTAGTGCAAAGCGTGACCTCAGGTAAGTGCACAGCCCTGGGGGAGATGTGGAAATCTGTAATGGGTTGTTGTAGCCCTTGAAAAGGCCAAATGCAAGGTCTCTGGGGAACACCACTGGTCTGCGTGACCTTCCATTTGATGAATGGATAGCGCTTGCCAGGAGCAAGGGTTCAGGGTCTGGCATTTGCTGTGCACGTGGATGGGAGAAAATATTTAATCAGCAGAGCAGGTCAAAAAAAAAAAAAAAAAAAAACAACAAACAACACCACATCTAACAAATGTTACATGGCTGACTCGGCTGCTTCACGGCAATTTCGTTTCACAAAGGCACGTGTGCTGCATGGCCTGCAGGGGGCTGTGCTTGCATCAGCTCCTGCTGGGGCACATCCATGCTCTGTGGGACTCCTGCCAGGTGCAGTGGCCTGTCAGTGGCCCACAGGGACCTTTCTGCGAGCCACAAGCTCTGAGGCAGTGAATGGTCGGGACTGCCTTCAAGAGAGATGAATGGATCCCTTCTGTGGAGATTTTCCTGACTGACTTACTGTTTCCTACCCAGCTGTATTACATTAAACAGAACAGACAAATAGAAGGTACTTGGAGAGAGGTCATACACAGTCTGAAATCCAAAATACTTTCTTTGCTTAATTATCTCTTAGCATCTTACAACGATTTTTTCAGTCCCCAATTACCCATGAAGACTGACAGGCTTCAGTGCCTGCATTCCCCTGAGCAGCATTTTGGGTGAGACAAAGGCCTCACATATATGCTCTAAATTCTGATGTGCTCTCCTATTAAAAAAAAAAAAAAATGAATAAAATCCAAATAAGGTCTGCAATAGGACTGATTCCTTCCCTTACCTTGATGCAACCATCTTATTGTCCCAGCTAATTTGGCAGCCTTTGTGCCTCACTCATTGACTTTCTGCTGTTGTTGAAATCCCAGTTGCTGAGAAGACCAAGGAGCAGGCCAATGTGGTGGGAGAAGCTGTAGTAGCCAGTGTGAACACAGTGGCAAACAAGACGGTAGAAGGAGCAGAGACCATCGTGGCCACTACAGGAGTTGTAAAAAAGGTATGCTTGTGCCTTCTTTAGATTTTGCTTAAAATATCTGCAAATGTTTGCAGTTGATGGTTTCACTTATTTAATGAAAGGTTTTCAACAATATCTGTTATTAAATAATGGTTCATATTATTACAAAATACCTAATATACAGTCACAGAATCGTTTAGTTTGGAAGGGCCCTCTTGAGATCATCCAGTCTAAGTCCCATAAGGTCAATGAGAGCAGGATAAGAGCAAGGCATCCAGGACTGTGTCCTGTCAGGTGCTGATTATCTTCACAAATGGAGACTCCACAACCTTTCTGGGCCACTTGTACCAGTGTTCAGCTGTCCCCACAGTAGAAGTTCTTTATGGTGTTCAGATGGGCATGTTAATGTGCTTCTGTCCCTTGCCTCTTGTCCTGGCAGTGGACACTACCATTAAAAGTCTGGTTCCATATTTCTTGGTGCTGTAAAGGACAGTTTTTTGAAGTGCTCAAGCAGAAATATGACCAGGCTGTGGTGGAAAACCTGGCAGGAGATAAAGCTCTGGGATATGTTGGCAGAGGAAGGAGAGGGAGCTGGGTGGTCTGCTTGCAGCCCCCAGTACTCTCACAGCAGCCAGCTTTGCATTGGGTGGGCAATGGGGCAGGGGCTGGGGACTCTGTCAGCAGCAGCAGTTCTGGCAAAGCCACACGGCTCTAGACAGCAAGGAGCATTGCCCTCGTGTTCCGTTTCGCACCGAACAATAGCTAGGCACTTGCTGAAATAGGCCGTGGGACCCCAAGTTAAGCCAGATTCATAAAAGGTGTATTCTGTCCTCAAATCTGCTTTGACAAACTGAGTTGGTTCAAGCATGAGGATTGAGGGGTATGTGAGGCAGAACAGCTCCTTAAGTGGAGGCCAAGTTGATCATCAGACTGGGCACTTTCCCCATGGGGGAACGAGCAGCAACCATTTGCACATGAGGCTGCTCAGGAACCACGAGGCTGGCAGCTCTTTGGTAAGCCTGGTTGTTTTTCCCCTCTTTTCAGAGCAGCAGTCAGTAGCATTGATAGTGACGTGAGTCAGATTAGTCACAGAACACCCAAACCCAGAATCAAAGCAAAGCAAAGCTGGCCAAATTTGGTTTAATTGTTCAGACGCTTGGCTGATGAATTTCCTGACCTGAGAGTAAACACATTGTGATGTGAAACGGGGCTTTTACACACCACGTAAATCCTGAGAGAATAGCCTAACAAAAGAGGAGAACAGCAGCTACAAGTGATGCAAAATGTCCTCCTGTGAACATGCAGAAAGGGCAGATAGAGAAGATCTGCTAAGCCCTTGGGATAAGGTTAATCTCTGTTGCTCCAGGGACCGGCAGCTAGGCTGCAGGAGTGCAGACAGTGATCCTTCATATGCAGGAATGGGCAACCTCTTGTACCTTTTGAGTGACCAAGCACAAGGGTGGTTGGCTCAGGAGAGGTAAGAATTTGCTGACGGCGTAGGTCTGCCATGCAGACCTGAGCTGCCTGCACGTCTGGCCAGGGCTGAGCAGCAATAGACAAGTTTTCCACAGGATTAGGCTTCTGAACTGTCATTTTGGCACCTTCTGTCGATACCCGCCTGCTTAGAGTTAAAATGGGGACTGATCAAGAGGAAAAAAATGTGGGATGTGTCATGCCAAAGGGCAGCATACAGGAGGGAGCCGGGAAACTGCTTCTGATACAATATCATGGTGTCATGCCAAATAGCAGAGTGGGCAGCAGAATGGAAACGGGGGGAGGGGAAAGCAAAGCAAACAAGTCACAGGAGAAATAAATTCAGGGGAAAAATGTTGGTTTCTGTGAAAGAGAGGGGTTCATCTACTCTGGTGCTGTAGTTCAACTTGGATTAGGAGTGCTGTTCATCCTCACTCACCCTACTTCGGCTGTGCCAGTGAGGCACCTGGGCTCTGAATGCACCCCGAGTGCGTCCCGGCTGCAAGTAGGCTGATGGCCATGAGGTCAGAGCTGCTCAGAGGAGAGGCCTGGAAGGAGGAAAAGGGCTGTGCTGGGCTCCCACACCAGCTGCTTTCTCTCCAGGCCTGTGCCTACCATGCTGCTCAATTTGCTAATGGAAATACAGGCAGAGGCTGCCAGTAGCAGCACTGGGCACTGTTACGCATTTGAGAGACCCATTAGAGATGCACGAAGACAGAAAAGGGATAGCAGTTAGATGTTTAAAAATTGAGTACGTACTGTGAAAATCCTTGCAATCCTGAGATTATAGGCAAGCGTTCCAGCCCTGAAGTTTGGGATAGCTGTTGTGTCCCGTCCTGAGACTTGTCCATGCCCAGCTGGTCCTTCTTTTCTACTGCACAGAGCAGCTGCTCAAGTCTTGCTTCTGTCTTCAGCTGCCCCCAGCATAGCTCCCTGCTGGCTTTATGGTGAGGCGCTCTGTGTGAGGGGTCCGTGTGGGTAGGTGGGGGGCAGTGAGCAGTGCTGCAGGAGCCGGGTAGCTGAGGAGGCATGTTCCCGGTATTCGGATCGATTACAAGTGACTTGTAGACATTTAATCTGCAGGTTTGACAGCTGGTGCCAGTGACAGACACATACGAGCAAGGAGGAAAGATTCAGCATTACATTTTTCTCTGGGCTGCCGCCACAGGGTCTTTGAGCAGCATGGGTGCAATAAATGGTCAGTTTGGCTTATGGAAGCCCATAGGCTTGGAAGAACCCAGCTCTTCTCCGAGCGTGGCTGGTACCAAGACCTGTACAGACATGGGGTGGCTGGCACCCAGCTGGACAAGCCCCTGCTGCTTCCAGTTGGACAGGAGGACGTGAGCCCAAGGCACCCACTCAGGGTGGCCAAGCCCCTTGTGAGAGCACCCTGGTGGCATCAGCATGGCACAGTAGGGCTTTGTTGCTGCCCTGGTCACTGCTGAGTACGTGAAAGGACCAACAGTTTGTGAGGAGTTTTTTATATATATGTAAATTAAAAGATTAAAAACACTCCATGTATTTTTCTGATTTGCAAAGGAGTAAGACCCATCAATAATGGGGTTTGTCTGTGGCTCTGCACCCATCTCAGTCCCTGCAGTAGACAGTGAGGGATTTCAGTGAGATAACCACCCATTAAATATCCCTGTCTGAGAAGAGGATTAATTGTTTGTCTGCATGACACAGCACAAAGTTTGCTGCATTGCAGACACCGTGTGGCTGGGAGCGAGCACGTGTGCCTAAACACACAGGCTCACACACGCACACCAAATGTCCCTGGGGATGAGGGGAATTTCCCCAGCAGCTAATGCTTCCCCACGGTTCTCTTCCACCTCAGTCTTCCCTTTACATCTATTTGTCCTGTCAATTTTCATATGGTTTAGTTGCCACCTCGTTGCTCTGCCATGCTAAATTGGTTTTGATCATTTTCCCTCTCGCTCCACGGACGATTTTGGCAGGTGTCAGTTATGTGCAAGCACTGGGTGTGTTTGTGGCTCCCGTTGTTCTTCCCTGGGCTGGGTCTAGTGCACGTGTGCCATGCCCGAGCCTGCAGCTTTCACAACCTCTGCACTTTGGATAGGAGCAGTTCATGTACGTGTACTTAATTCTGCTCATGTGAAGACGGTTGCACCGGAGGAATTAAAAGCAGAAGCTGACAGGGCTGCTCTGCATGCAGCCTGGGCTCTTGTTCTCACCTGTGCACCCAGGCATTGCACGCCTGTCCTATGCAGAGCAGGGGCTCGGTAGCACCGGTGAGGCTTTGAACTCCACAAGGCTTGGCACGCCAAGCCTAAAGGCTGCGCCCCAACCATCCTGCCAGATAATATTTTAAATGCAATAACAATGTATTATTTGTGTAAGTAGCCCCAGGAAACCCTTCAACAGCCTGGCTGTGAGGAGGATGAAAACGGCAGCACCTCGAAGGTTCACCTGGGCCTGCGCAGCCATCCTATGCATCCACAGTGCCGGGGGGAGGCTGTGCTCTCTTTGGTGGCAGGGAGACACTCAGCCAGAGCTGTCGGCATCTCCCCACTGTGCTCAGCTCCAGGCAGACCCCTGCAGCCCCTCCGCAGGCTCCTGGGGGCTCGGTAAGGCTGTCCCGCAGCATTACCTGTGTTCCGGCACCTGAGGTGCTCTGCTGCTGCAAGAGGCCGAGCCCTTCTCTGCCTCATGCAATTGATGTCCCATCGCTGGCTGTTGGATCTGTGGCAGGGTCGGTTGCCAGTGCACCTCTGCAATTTTACAGCTTTAAAATAATAACTATTTATATCAAATAATCTTGCTTGCCAATGAATTTGTGTGTTTGGTACATCATGTTTCAGAATCCAGCATTTAGACTCTGCATGCTTTCTCTGTTAGATTAATTTTATCAGGGTTATCTCCCTTTTATCTCATAATTTTGGAGAGTTGTTAAAAAAAAAAAAAAAAACTCACCTAAAGCATCATATGAACAAGTGCCATTCCATGTATGAACAGAGAAGCATACAGCTCAAAGTGTGAGCTGAAGAAAGGAATTTCATAGAACCTGTAAAATCAATATAGATGACCAGTAATCTATTCTACAGAGAAAGCTAGAAATAGAGAATCAAATTGTAATTAATTTCTTTGCAAAACCTGTGAATTTTTAAAATCTGTTTTTACAGAACATATTAAAATATCCAAACCCAGAAGCCTATAGATAGTATGCACTATGCAGCTGTGAAGAAGCTTTTAGAAATGGCAGGTCCTAATTGTTTCAGTTTTTCATGAGTGATACCTGAACAGATAACCGTGTTTCATAACCTTTGAGAGAGATTATATACAAAAATCTACTATAGTGTATATATACTGTATGCATCTGTATATAAAATCTTGTGTAGTATTCTTGTAATGAATCCTAAGGTTTTGTTTCACTCAACTATTATGTTAAACCACTGTCTCTCTACTTTCACCAAAACAATTCAACACCTGCCCCCCAAAAAGTAGAAGAGAAAACAGCCCATAACAATCACAATGAGGTTTTCTTTTTTCCATTTTAAATAATTTTTCTAAGACAATGTATTTCTGAGGAAAAAAAGAATTAGCTGCTTGTCATTTAAGAACAGGAGAAACATTTAATGGGTTACGTCATGGTTGCAACATGCCTTTCCCTTAGAACATTCTATTCTTTTGAATTAGAGGATGAACACTGACAGCAGTGTCAAAGCTCTTGTTGTCCTTCACGAGAAGCTGGATTTTCACCCCTGCGTTATTGCCCAGCATCACACTGCGTGTTGCTGTTATAGCTGGGGTTGGTACCTGTGAATTTCTGGCTCCTCATCTATAGCGAAGCCCCTCACACCACGTGGCCCCCTGTACGTATTGTTTTACCAACTAGTCACCGAAATCCCAGCCAGCTAACACCCAGCTGAAGAATGCAGCCGGTCCTCCTCTCGTGCTGGCTATTCTGGGCAGGGTGGGGAGTGTGTGAGAAAAAATCTGCCAGGAGAAATCCTTAACACAGACTGACACCTCTTCATCCTGCGATTGTGCTGATTCCTGCCGCCACTGCTTAGGAAAGCTCTCAAAAAGCACGGTTGCTTCCCTTTCTATAAATAGAGCGGTGAGTCACTCCTACCCTTTGTAACTCAGTCTTGGCAGAGAGCACAACATAAGGGATGCAACAGGCAGCACAGTGGCTGAACGGGGCATCAGCAGCGCGGCCCTCACTCAGATGCAGTTTCCCAAGCAGGGTCCTGAGGGAGGGATCCAGCTGTCTGTGGGTCTGTCCTCCGACCTGGCATTCAGCTGAGCAGACTCCCCATCCTGCTTTGACTTGACATGTGCTGTCAAGTCAGAAGCCCTTTTCATGTAGCCTTATATGCATGTGTAGTGTTTAAAGCCACGGTCTGGATCCTGAGGCTGGACTTGAGCTGTTTAGGAACAGCGATGGCTAAGTGACCCCAGCAGCCTCAGCTCCCTGCTATGTTGGGATATAGATCTCCATCATGTGCACGATTTAATACTTTTGGAGTACCTGGTCTCACTTAGCACAGGCCAGACCAGTGCTGGCAATAATCATCTCAGCCAGCAATGCGATACAAACTAAGAGCACATTTCCTAGGGAAAAAATCCTGCTGCACTCATCATATGGAGCCACCCCCGGTGCAAGGCTCTATTTACAAACAAGTTGGATCTCAGGAGGTGGGTGAAATGAATTCCCAAAGCTGCAGTGGAAATGATTTCTCGGCTGCCACTGGTACTTTGGCGATTGTCTTTCCAGGTGGATTGATCTCTTACAGGGGCTTCCAAGGAGAGCAGGCAGCCTATAGCGGGGCAAGCACACCGCAGTGCTGTCATTTCCCAGCTCCCCTTCCTGCTAACAATGAACGTGAAGTCCAATTTCCAGCTCAAATTTTGAAGGGATCTACCTAATACTCATGTAACTGTGAAATATGTGCTTTTTCCTTTTAATTTCACATCACATCTTCTTTCCTAATTCAGTACTGAAAGCAGCAGTGTTGGTTTCCCACTGACGAGAGCGGTTGTGACGGGACAGGAAGATAAGGACACGTGTAGAAGTGAAGGGTACCTAATAGCATTTTCATCCAGATACAGTCCTAAAAAGCAGGAAAGCACTGTGGGGCTGTTCCATAGAGGTCCTGTTATTTCTGCTTCCTTCTGCTCTTGCCGATGACCTATGCCAATTGCATCAAAGTGCATCTCTGCTCTCTGTGCATCTGCTGTGCACATCCACCACGTTCAGGATTTATGACTTTTCTTCTCATGTGGTAAAAACCACTTTAAAAGTAATTGTCTGGTAACAATACTTTTTTTTTTTCTTTTTCTTTGAATAGGAAGGTAGCTGAAAGTTGTGGGGAAGTAGTTAAAAAGAAGTGCTTACAAAAAAGCTTGGATTTCACACATAAAGGAAAGCTTGTCCTTTGATAACGAAACTTCATCTGAGGAGTGACATTAATACCACCACAATGCTTTTATATAAAATTAGTTATAGTCTGTGCAACCAGTGCTTAGGGTAAATGGGATAATGTGGGAAGAGGCTGAGCATGATCTTACTCCAGGTAAGTTTGTTTCTCCCAAGTTTCTTCAAATGGAAAGGGTCAAAATTGTCTTTAATGTCAGCGACACAAAAGAAAACTTAAGGAAAGTTTTTTCCCACATAAAGCGAACCTAAGGCAGGCTGCAAGAAATCAAATTGCTTTTTCACAGGCTTACTCTCTAATACACAACACAAAAAATGGATTCAGAGCAACATGTATCCCATGCTGTAGAGTTTTACTCACACGTGTACCATTCAGACCCACTTCGTGCAGCCTGCTCAGGCAGCCAGCCCGAGCTGAAGGTGATATCTGCACTCGTGCTGCTGAGACCAAACTTCTCCTTTGTGGCTTGGCAGGAGGAGCTGGCCCCGCCACAGCAGCCGGGGGCCGCGGGAGAGGTGACCACAGCCGGGAGCGAAGAAGGCAGCGGAGAGGTAAGGAGATGGATGCCCCAGCCCATCTTTCCTGCAGCCTCCCCAGCTCGAGGCTGCACCTGCTTGTCCTCCGTGGTGGTGTTTTTCCCCAGGAAGGTTCTGCTCTCTGTACAGTGGTGATCGTGGATCTGCTGCACGTGAAGCCCATTGGTGTTCCCCTATTAATGAGTTACTGGATGAGAGCTGAGCTCAGAGGTTGTTTTGCTGCTTCCTTTTTAAGGACCAAGAGGTTGCCATGAGTGACAGATTTGACAGATTATCAACTGCTGCATGGTTTTGGCTTATTTTGGAATGTAAACACACATATAATAGCTAACGTTTTCCTATGGTTTTATCATCACAAAGAATAGCTTTTCTATGGTCTCAACCAGACTTTAATTTTTTTCCCCTACTCTAGCTGCAATGCCCTTTTAAAGGCAAACATCAGTTTTGGGGTCAGTTCCAGCTCTTGAACGAGGGCAGTAGAGCTCTTGTTGCACAAGATGAACAAAGACTCACCAGGTGGCATTTCCCCGCCAACTTCAGTCCAAAGACCCCTGGCTGCCCCACAGTTTATATATGTTTTCCACGTGAAAATATGTAACTGTTCTCCTCTTACTTCTCTCAGGGTGAAAATGAAGGCAATTAATCAACTTAACGACTTCTAGCTCAAAAGAGGGAATCCCAGGAGCATACATGGAAATACTAGCTGACACTGCAACAAGGAAGTCCTGCTATCCACAGACTAACTGCATTCAGCACTGTAGTCTTTCATTTGCCTCATAAACCAACCTTACTGTACAATGTAAGTCAGGCTCCCGACTGTAAGGAAAGTGTGACGCTTTACCAGGGGTGATCCCCCTCCCCACCCTGTCCTTTGTGGCTTCCTGACCCCCAGCTTTGCGTGTTCTGGTGCTCTGGTTTGTTTGGGTGGGGCTCACTGATCCATGGCCCATGTCCACCTGCACTGGCACTTGGGATCTCTAGGTATTGTGGATTATTATTTTTTTTAAAACTAATAAAAAAGTGTTTGAAAAAAAAAATGTCGGTTTTATTTGCACAGTTTACATGTCAGTACTTCCAAACTGAGGATCTCTTCCTGTGCAAGTGTGCCACCAAAATACAAGCATCTCCAGACCGTGAGGGCCTCAGATCATGACATAAATGATGGGGAATAGTGACAACTTGGATTTCTGAAGTCAGCAGTGTAGGTAGGCCAGCTTTCAGTCTCTCAGGGTTGAAAAATAAAGACTCACTTTTTAAGTAAATAAATACAGACTTCATGCTTTTTAAGAATACCCTTGTGTTTAAGAGATTGTACGTGAGGGGAATTGGGAAAAAGGATGCTTTATAAAGGAATGTGAAAGTCAGCTTGAGCTTAGATGGCATTTGTTTGTTGCTGTTTACCCTGTGCACACCAGAGCTTGAAAACCCTATCCTGCTGTCTTCTGGGTGCAACAAACAGCCAGTGTGTGATTGAAGAAACGTGACGGACACGAGCCTGTGAGATCTAAAGCATGTTACTGCTGGTACAGGCAGGCGGGATTACTGTGAAATGAGTGTGGTAGCAGATGTCAGAGAATTATTAGTGTGATGAGAACATGTGGGCTGCTCTCAGTTACCACAGCCAGGCAGTCCGCAGATAAGCTGCTGGGTGAGGGCAGCAGAGACCTGCAGTCACAAGTGCGGAGAACTGAAAAATGTTACAAATTGATTACTGTAAATATTGAAGAATATTTTTAAAACACATCAATATGTATGGATCTAAAAGTGTTATCTTTTATTCACCAACAGGCAGAGCATCCCTGGATTCAAGAGAAAGCAGTGTAACCTGTAGAGATTTAGGCTGCTTCAAAATCAGACTGTTGACCTTCATTAAGGTGCATAATGATAACTACTGGAGGCGTTGCAGGAGAGACTAGCTGTAGCATGAAAGGGTGTAGCGAGATACCAGCCTCTCTCACTCATTAATGCTGTCTATAAAGCTCTGCCTTGCAGAGCGTGACAGATTTCCATTCTCACGGATGTTTGATCTCTACAAGGGCAGGGAACAAAAAAGCACTAGCAGAGATAACAACGTTCCTCAAAGGGCTTTATATCCAACATGTGCACACTCTTTTCTGATGCCCTGCAAAACATCTACAGAACTCGCCAATTAAAATAACAAAAGCTAAGGACAAGGTAAGAGGGTGTAAGGGGTCATGGTACTCATGCCTAGCAGTGGGAGGCTACCGGCTATTCTTGGTGCTCAGTGGAGAGAGGCAGGAAAACAGACCCCCTGCTCAGAAGCTTTGCTTTACAGTGATGCAAAAAAATGTTCTGCCAGACAGAAGGAAGGTGGAGCTGAGCGCCCTTGCTAGCTCCAGCACATGGGGAAGGTAGAGGCATGCATCAGCCTAGCCAAATCATAATTCAAAGCAAGGAGGAAGCCACTCCCCAAATGCCTGTTGTCTCTTGCAGGCTTTGCCCTGGTTCAGAACAGCTTAGAAGGGAGAATTGGAATTGCAAAGCGAGGGGTGCAGAGGCACTGCTCTGCAGCAGCGAGGTCTGTAACTGCTTGTGGGAGAGGCTTGCAGCACACCACTTGTGGACGCTGTAGCACTGCTTTTCCTGTGGGAAGGAAATGATTTAATTGATGTTTACACACCTGTATCTTGAATCTTAATCCTAAAAATACTGCCCAGCTACTGCATAAATACCTGAATGCTTCCCAAAGCTCTGCTTCTGCTCCCACCAGCGGGCAGTTTCCTGGGCAGGAGGGGTGGGTGCGGCCCCTGCCCACTCGTGCTCTGTCCTAGCCGTGCTCAGAGCTGCCAGGGCCGTCCATGGGCCTCGCACGAGGCGATTGCCAGCCCTCAGGTAGGAGGTCAGGCCGTGCCCTTTCCTCCTGCTTCAGCACCTGCGTCACCCTGCCCACGCATGGGCTCGGCAGCCTCCTCTTCCTCCCTGCAGCTGCCTCGGGCTGGCCCCAGCCTGGGTGAGGAGAGCGGAGGGCACAGCCCCAGCAGCTGTGACAGAGGTGAGGGATCTGGAAATGTGCCTCCCCTGAGGGAGAAAGGTCTTCATGAAAGACCCAAGGGCTTGTCCCCTAATTACTTCATTAAGCATTGTTGTATGCACCTATTTGGTTCACCGTGTAGGAAGGATATCGGTGCTTTTAACAGGTGTTCACACAGACATAACTACAGGCAATGGAAAGAAACTGAAAAGCGTGAGCGTGGAGGAGGTGTGTCAGACAACATCCCATGGTGGAGCCTGAGGGAAACACTGGCCACCTCGCTGCCCCAGGTGAGCGCTGATGGAGATGAACAGGCCAAAAGCAGTCTTCTGCTGATGGGCCGTGAGCTGGGAGACCAAGAGGTTCTTCTGCACATCTTGTGCTGTGAATTATTTAGATGGACCTTGTCAGCGTGGCACTGCTCTCACAAAAAACGTTAATTCAGTCCTGCTGTGGAGTGGCAAGGCCAGCTTCCAACCCTGCTGCTTTTGCCTGGAGTTTGGTGGTCCCACGAGGCAGGAACGACCACTGCTCTATGGAGGTTCAGCTTTACCATACAAATGACCAACAAAAGGCTGATTTATTTATTTATTTATTTCTTCCCTTGTAACAGCATAACTTACTTTCAATGTAAAACCAGGGTTAGGCTTGATCAAGTGGTTTGTTCTGACACAGGTCCTGGTCCTTGAGAGCCCCCCACAACCAGGCTTTAGCCAAGGGCTGAAGAACATGCAGGCATGGGTTTCTAAAGAGGTTTGCCTGGCATGGTGAGAAGGCAGCGGGTCTCTCATGAATGCCTTAACCTGTGCCTGCTAATTTAAATGCAAAACAGGTAATGATAGACTTCTGAAAGCCCTACTTCACCAGAAAGCCCAATTTTTATGTCTAGATAATGCATGCCCTAAAATTCAACTCAAAGATCTGTGGCTCTTCCTCCTCTCCTTGTATCTAGAATATATCCATGGCCATCCCGTGGTCCTCACCTCGGCTTTGAGCCCAGCTCAGCTCCTCACCAGTCCTGGGAGAGCAGGACCAATTCTCTCTTCTGCAGCCTTGTGCCAGGCCTCAAGTTGGTAGTCGAGCCTTTCTCATCTTTTTAACTCTTATAACCTAAGGACCAGACTCTTTTTTTTTTTTTTTTTTTTTTTTTTTCCCTGATATACTCAAGGTGGAGGGTATCTTGAGACACCATAAATTGCCTGACAATTCCAAATCCAGGAGTTAAAGGAGAAGAAGTCCATAAATACTGGCCTTATTTTAATCTCAAGTCTGAAGCAGACCTGACTGGGGATTTCTGGGGAATATTACTACCCCTGCAAGGTAAGACTCAGTCATACCTACTTTTCTCCCAGTTGTATTTCTGCATTTGAACTGGAAGGCTAATTTAGCTTAATTAGAACAACTTTAGCTTGATCTTTTAAATGAGTAACACTTGACTTAGCATAATTACATTTTTTGTCAGCAAACAGTTCTGTTTCTTAAGGTAATCATCATGTCCTGGCCACTCTAGTGTCAGGCTCTTCTTGCAAATGCAGATGTTGAATGTCACATACTTGGTTAGCCTCAGGAGTGATTTGTGCAAGACTTCTCAGCCCTGACACATCATTGTATTTACCCTACTGTTGGAAACTCCATATATCTATAAACCCCAGCCCTGGTCAAAGTATAAATCAACAACAACAATAACAACAAAAACAAATACATGTCAACACTTTCCACTTAATTAACCCTGTTTGGCTATTTTCATGTGTAAAACATGAGCTCTAGCTGTTGTTAAGTACCTCTCACTCCTTTCAGGTAATGCGACCAGAAAGGCTGTGTTACTGATATATGTGAGGGTGTTCGGAGATGTGTCCTGCCATGGTAGAGGTGGGAACAGAAAGGAAATCAGAGTAATTCCTGAGTTCCCTGCAGTGTCTTATGTTTGGCTTTCAGAGTGTCTCAAAGTTACTTGGGCTGCATCTTCAGAGGTGTCAACTAGCTCCAGGCAGAGCCGTGACTTGTGGAGCCCTCCTAGAGCTTAAGAAATCAGTGTTTGTTTGTTTTTCTTCACTCTGAAAGGAAATACCCTGCTGCTCATCAAAGGCAGTGTTGAGGCATCAGACCAAGAAGGTGCAGATAAAGAGAGGAAATCTGAGGAGCCAGGCAAGGAGCATCTCACTGGGACAGGTTGCACACTGGAGGAGAGCAGTTGTGCTGCCATCAGGAGCAACATCTCAGCTCTGGCCAAGCAATGTAAGTGATGCACCCACATAGAGTAACTTTTAGAATAGCCTGAAATGTTAGGGGAACCTCAGCATGTGGCTCTGCCTGCACAACGTGCTGCCACAGCTGGTGTTAACTGGAGTGTCTGCAGTCTCAGCAAATACTAGGGACTGAATGGGGCAAAAGTCCAAACCAACTTTCCACCTGTGGGCAGTTCGATTTGACCTTAGGACACACAGAATGATGCAACCCAAGACCAGGAAACCCATTGAGAAAGAGGTAATCTGTGGGAGGAAGAGGAGTAAGAAGCTGTAGATGTACTTAGAGGCTGGAGCAGTGGGTCAATACCATGGAGAAATTAAGAGACTGAGAGCACGGAGGCCGCAGGGTGTTGGCATTCAGCTTTCAAAATACTTCATAGTACCCTGCCCCACCCATAGATTTTCTTCTCCTGAGACAGCACAGTTGAGAGCTGACAATAGCAAAATGAACAATCTCACAGTACTTGCAGGTCAGGTCCATCAGGTGAGGGATGGATCATCTCTTTACAATGGTGGCAGACTATCAAAAAGCGTACAATAGAGTCAAAGCAAAGACTGGGATTAATGAGGAGGCCAAGTTATTGAAAAAGCTCACCCAGATGTTCAGGACAGCTTAACTCCTATGAAAGCAGAGACAGCACTTTGAGTGTTCCCCAGGGCACCACGAGCGCACTGAAGTGACGCTGCAGGCAGGGGCTGGTGCTGGGCGGGCTGGTGGTGGCCACCCACACCTCGTGGTCTCGGTACTTCCAGGACACTCACGAGATATCCACGGCAAGCCCAGCATGAACATGCATGGGGAGATGCTCAGTGAAATGTATGTCAGGTGACCTGTATCCTGCAGGATTTAATTTAAAGCGATATGGTTAGTTTGCTTAGTTCCTGGATCTAAAATTAGAAATAAGTTACCTTTTTACTTTTCCTATTCCTTAAATAGTCTGTCAGAGTCTGTTTCTCTTGTGATATTACTCCCTTTGGAGGCCAAGACAAGGCTAAATTCTTTAGAGAAATACTGATTTTGCTAAAAGCAGAAATAGATTTAATCTACATTAGCAGTGTCAATATTCATAACAAAATGAAAATACAGGAACAAACCACTGCAAATTCCTGAGCAAATGAAATTTGTCATCATATTTGCTCATGTCAATCATCCTTTTTATTTGTGAGCACTGTGATGTATACCTAACATCAGTTAGGTATACATCATGTGAGCTTTAAAAAAGCAACATTAACTCATAAAGTAAATGAATATGATGTAAGACATTTCAGGAATTTTCTGATGTGGCTTCATAACTCTGCAAGCCCCCTGATGCACAGACCTTTTGGTCCCATGTAGCCTACCATGTAGATATGGTAGAGCATGTATTACCCGGAATTTCTACGTGGTAGGGTACGTATTAGCCCAGTATAATTATTTCTTCTGTTCTGGATTATATTATAATGATTTGTGATGTCATTTTGCTGGGGATATGTAATTTTCTTACTTTGGTTTTGGATTTGTGTATTCATTTATTTGTTTAGTGTAGTTGGGACAATTATATTAATGATAAAGATTATATTAATGATAAGGATTACATCAGACTAGGAGCCATACTGCTATGCTGCCTCTAAAATACTGTTACAATGTAGGGGTTGTTTAATGTTCAATATGAGCATGTTTCAGTTGTAAATGTTATCCAAACTCCTTTTCTCCCTTCCAGGCAGACTCCCTCAGCCAGAGCCAGTGGGGCCCTTCAGCTGAAATTCCAGCAGCACGGAAGAGATGTGAGGACATCTCTCTGGAGCTGTGACAACCTACCCAAGGATACTGGAAAGCCTATGTCTTGCTTTTGCTAGCACGACTCCAGACATAATTAATTGAGACGGCAGCAATCTGGCTGAGGGTGCGGAGAACTGGTGAAATCTGCCTGTTTGCTATGGTTTTGTTGTTGCTAGTTTCTTGGGTTTGAGCAAGAAAGATAAGTAGGTCTGTGGTGGTGTTTTAGTCAAAGAACGGCCACAAACCCCAAAACATTGGTGTCTATCAGAGTTTTTGCAAAGCCAAGTGAGAAAATTGATCAGAAAAAAAGAAATCGGCCAGGAATTGAGAAAGATATGTGATGGGAATGCGTAACTAAAATGCTAATTGACCTGTCTTGGAGGAAAGAGGATTGCTGTCTGAAATAATAAATGAGCGGTGCCAGCAGTGCAGAAGTTGAAAAGAGCTCTGTGCAGTGCCAACCCGAATAAAGCTGCAGAGGGAAGCGGTCTGTGTTTAGGCTTGTTTTCTGCTGCTCTTGCTCGCTTGGGTACTAATGAAGTACTGAACTTACAAGAGCTGTCACTTCCCACCCTAGTTTATCCACGGTATCTTGTTCTTGTGCCCGTTTCCCAGCAAAAAGGCTTTACTCAGGAAGATGAATGTGGCTGAGTGTGAACGTTTGAACTAGGGCACTTTATGAACTGGAGGGTGGTAATGAGGAGCCTCGGAGCTGGCAAACCCACTGACCCTCAGCTCTGCCCAAGCACAGCAGTTTATTTGTACTGAGTTTCTTTGTGCACAGGATTGGTGGCAGAAAACATAAATTTCAAAGGCTGGTAGGAACCTGTGAAATGGCAGAGGTTAAAGCCAGAAACTGTTATTGAAGTAGTGATGTTAGGCGAAGAAATGATTTTAAACAATATTGCTGTACCAACAAAATCTGTAATACAAAGTCATACTAGTAAATAGTGTTTTTCCTTGTCTTTTTTTTCCCCAGCTGTCACCCAGCCTAGGCAAGGCCTTCACAACATTGGCTTTTTGCAATCCAACATAAACAGGCAACTGGGAGGATGCCAGATTTGCATTTTCTTATAAAAACACAGGTAAAATTACAGCCCTCACAATCAGAAAGTATCGCATCTGACCAGAAAAGTGCATTGTGATTAAAATTGCTAAAACCTAAATGCAGTTTGGGCTGCAGCCTGTCCTCAGGAGGTTCAGCTCTGCTATAACACTTGGGGAAGGAAGGAAGAAGGAAGCCAGCCTGGCTAGGGTGAACTCTGCAGTAGTTTTCCAAAGCTCTTTATGGAGCTTAGCTCAGTGGTTTGCTCTGCCTGTTATGGTGGAACAGGATTTTTTTTTTCTGGTCTGGAATTAAAAAAAAAAAAAGAAAAACACAAACAAAGACAATGCAATGAAGCAGAAATCTCCACCTGGGCACACCCTCTCATTGGCAAGGGTAAATTTTCTGTTTAGATTTTCAGCTCTCCTTCCTCAAATTCAAACTCCACCCATTGCACCAATCATCCCCAAAAGCATCAGCAGGTCTCCTGGCACACGTATAAAAGCAGATGGGGCAGGACACCCCTCACAGTGTGCTGTACATTGCCAGGTGTTGAATTTTATTGAAGCAGAGGGCTGCGAAGAGGCATCAGGAGCCGCCATGTCAAGTAAAAGCTTCCAGGGACTGAAGGAGCAGGCAGAAGGTGCAGCAAAAGATGCTGGTAAGAAAGATGGAATGTCATTGTCTGTTTGCAGGGGGGTTAATTTCGGCTTTCACTTGCCCAAACCAAAATCTGAAGCTATACTTCTAGCTTCATTGTAGCTGATTAGATTTCCCGTAAACAGATAACATTTGAGACTGGACAGTAAAGGTCCTGATGAAGAGCTGCTGCCCTCCTTGCAGGCAGGTCCACACTGAGAGCAGAGCATGGCTCTTCCTTTCCTCTCCATCCCTGGGGCTACGTTTTGGCCATCACCTGGAGCAGGCCCCAGCCCTGGCTCACCACAGCCCAGGCACCACCACTGCCTCTGCAGAGCTGGTACAGGCGCTGCTGAGCACGGTTCTCCTTCAGCTCAGCTCTCCCCACACAGATCTTTAACCTGGTGGGTTTGAAGCATTGGAGACTTTTTTATTTATTTTTTTTGGATGCTAATGACTTTTTTTAATTTAGCATTTACTTTGCTCAGTGTGGTCTTTTTTTGTTCTCTGTGGTGGTTTTTAAGCTGCTCTCTGTTCAAGAGTTGGAGTTGGCCTAGAATGTTTGCTACTTGGCCTGAATACCAATGCCTTCTAGTAATACCTACATTGATCAAAATGGACTGTTTGTAAGAAATAATATGTGTATTTCTATTGTAGTCTTATCCATCAGTGACCACCAGATTTTACAGGGTTTGAAAAGCCTGTGTATATGTTTCTGTCATAAATATTCCTGTGTTGTAGCACCAAGTACTCTATTATCATTAGCACTGTGCATTGGAAACCAATCTTGCAATGCAAAGTATAATAGCTTCACCTTTAAATGAATTAAAAAAGAAAATAAAAATCACCATGTGTATAGCTTACTATAGCATTTTATAGTATAATCTTTAGAGTTTGTGTGCAGACCATTCCTAGCAGGGTGTAATTTGTATTCTATACAGTGCTGGATTTAGGTCCTGCAAGCACTTTGCTGTATAGCTGAAACGTGAGTGACTTCACTGACTTCTTTGGAGTTGGAATAAGGTAGAGCAGAGTATTACACATCTGGGAACAAATGTAGAGTAGACCCAGACACCTGGTGGTACTCCTTTCTGTAAAAAATGAAGTGACCCTTGCTGCATCCTGAATGTATTCCTGCCACTGAGGGATCATTTCACCGTCTAGCAGAGGTGATAAGATGGCTGCCGCTCTTTGATAAGCTGTCACACATCTCGTCTGCAAAAGCACAAGACTACACTGCGTCTTGGGCTTTTAATGCTTTATATTCTGGAGCTGATCCATTATTGTTTTAGATTCTACTTCTCTTCATGCTCATTTAGATTGTTGTAAAATCTCCCTTTTCCTGTCCTGCTCTGTTTAATGTGTTTTCTTCCTTCTTGAAAAAAGGCTCTACATCTAAGCAGCCGGCAAGGACAATGCGCGTGAGATGGTCAAAGATCTCCAAGCATAATGACCTATAAAATCAATAAAAGCTTGTGTAGTGCAAAATAAGCAACCTGCAGCCCAATGTCTCGCTCAAGCTCCCTGCTAACCTTTGCTTCTTTATCTCCTCCTCATATTTTTATCTTCTGATCTGTCATCTATGTGCACAGCTATCAGTAAGTGCTGATGACAATCTCATAGCAGCCTGCTCTGGCAGCACCCATACTTCACAGGGTGCCCATGAGCAAACCCCACGGCCCCAGCCTTGGCTGTGGCAGGGACATAACCTGCCCCCGACAGGGAAAGCCTACTGACACCAGTAGGTGACACAGGAAGACCTATGAGCATAAGTGTGAACAGATGGAAATGTATTTTTTGTGTCCTTAATTACAGCAAATTCACTGGGACAGGCTACGCAGGATGCAGTCAACCAGATTACAGATGCCAGCCAGAAAGGTATGAGAAATTAGGTTCAAGTCAAGAGGAGGTGGAGCAGCTGAACACGCGCGCAGCAGGCAGCTCCCATTGCCCCCTGTCCCATGGGCACACTCGGGATGACGGTCCCCTGGTGTCAGTGACAATTTTGGCCTTTCACAAAACTCCTGGGAAAGGATCTCTGGATCTGCCCCTTGGTAGCACCATGTGCTCACCAGCAGATATCCCACAACCAACAACCTGCCCCCGGTCACCGTGTCTGGTGCATGGCACTCAGCCTCATGCTCAGACTTCGCCTTCCTTTAGAGAAAACTTCTGGGAACAAAGCAGACAAAACTTTGTTCTTCCTCCCTGGGGGTGCAGCAGGCTTGCGATGCATCTCGCCTCCTCCAGTCCCAAGGGCAGGAGTCCACCGAGGGGTAAGCCCAGGCTGGCCCTGAGTGCCTGCTGAGGCAGCAGCCGGGGTCAATCATTAATGATCCAAGCTGGAAGGACGCTGAGCACAGAGCTTTGGCAGCTCATTTCTTATCATTGGACGCTGGCAAGATATATCCCTGTATTTTTATAGAGTAAACATTTTCACACTTCCCCTTCCCATCATAAATATTAAACTATGGTGCATTTTTTTCAAGCTTTTTGCTTATCTGTTAATTTTCTTCCCTCTCTTTCAGCTATTGATAAGGCTTCCAAGACAGCACAAGATGGTGTAGAAAAAGCAACTGGACAAGCTGCAGAAGCCATGTCTGGCTTTGGGAAAAAATGTGGACTTAAGAAATAATGTTAATTTAAGCAAACAGTATTGCATGTAAATTCCATCTTAGTTCTGCAGTTCCCTACTCCTGCACGTGGAAAAATGAAAGCTGTTTGAGATCTGGATGACTACTCTATCCCCAAGTACAAAACTGTAAGGCAGAATGCTCTCCTTATCCTTCCTATAGGAAAATTACATCTCTTAGCACATCTTTTAACATCTGTTCACAATGTTCTGTTCAAAGTGGACCATAAGGCTTCAGCAATGTTATTGCCATGCTCTTACAACAGTGCAATAATTATTGCCACATTTGTTGAGTGTACTTACAAAAATAGCAAAACTGTTAATTTTCCGGGGCACCAAAATATTCACATGATGCAATTACGTTTCCTCTCAGTAATCAAAAGTTAGGCTGGTGTTCTATTTCATGGCAGTTGTTCACTCATTCTATTTTGCTGTATTTTCAGATTGAGATAAATAAAAGTACTATTAAGATTTCCACCCCTCCACCCCCTGGAAATATATCAGCTTGTAAGGTACTCTTGCTGTGTCATTGGGCTTTCAGTAAAGGATCGCACAATGTCCTGCCAATCTCTTTTGCTTTTGATTTGAAGTCCAAAGAGGCCAGTGACCGTCCCATAAGGTAGGTGCAATGAGCAGCAGTCCCTGAGCACTGCTCACAGGTGCCCCAGCACACACAGCACAGCGGGTACCCGCTCTCTAGGCACTGGTGCTTAGAGGTGGCTGTGCTAGAGAGCACAGTGGGCAATCTGCTGGCCTGGGAGATGGAAATATTTATTTTAAATTGCTGATTGCTGAGCAATCAGAGCCTGGCTGCAGCCTGACAGGATGCCCACTTAGCCTTTCCTTTGTCAACAGAAGGCACTATTACCCACTTATTCACAGTAAGTGCTCTTACCTTTGCCTTTGGATGTTTCTCATTGCTAAGCAATTTTGGCAATATTTGCCTTTTTTTTTATTACTTTTATTTTATTTTTTTTGACTGGATTGAAGCCTCACCAGTCTGTTTTGGGTAAAAAGCTAACCTGCGCCTTACAAAATAAAACCAGAGACTAACTAACGGCATCTGGATATAAAGAAACAGTGCAGCCCAGGCCAGGTTTAAACACCGCTGTCTCACACCTGCTGGCCAAGAGCTGAGGGTGACAAGGGTTTTTTTGGAAGCACTGGTGTTTGCTGGTGCAGTCCTGGGACAGAGCAGCCCACTGTTGAACATGAAGAGCACTGAGCATTGGCTGCAATCTGCTCAGGACTGCACGGACTGAAAAACCTTTAGAGGAACCTATACGTGATGCATCACCTGTGAGCAAACATAGTCCAGGGCTTTGCACTGAGTGTCCCAATGCAATGTCCACTGTCATTTAAAGCTCTAAAAGCCTAAATATTTACCCAAGTGCAAGCTCACAGAAAAAGAGCAACACTATTGCGCTGTCAGTTACTGGGCAACACTCAATAGTACTTAATTATTTAGTACTTTCCATGGTTACTTCCCTCATGGTGAAATCTTCAGAAAATGAGCACTTAGGCTTGGAATTTCACAGCTTGGTGGTGTGTTTGTGGGTAATAGTAGTCCACACACTGGTCTTCATTACACTTTATTTTCTGCAAAGCATTTCTTAGTTCATATTACCAAAAAAATCAGCAGTTACAGCGTGTGTTTGTTCTGTTTTTCCCAGTAAAACCACTTATCTTCTTAAACAACTGATACTGTTCCTGGTGCTCTGTGCTCCTGGTACAGGCCAGACACTCCGCACGCAGGTTTCACGTTGCCTTGCTGCAGCCACAGAGGGGACTGCCAGGCAGGGGCACACTGGAGGCCAGCTCCCTCCTCCAGCGAGCAGAAATGCTGGTCTCCACTTGGCCAAGGAGCACCAGGAGGCAACTCCCAGCACTTGATGCCAGGAGCAGGGACGTGACACAAAGCCCTTGCTGCTTCAGCACTGATCCCAGGGGCCTGAGCAGAGTTTGTCACAGCTCCTTTGTCCTGAGGGCAGATGCTGTTGCACAGGCACCCATGAGTCTGAGTCACTTACTGGCAAGTATTTCTAAGGCTAAACTCTGGAGCTTTCCTCCACAAATTAGATCACCGCCTTGTTCACAGTGCTCTTTGGCCTTAAAGTATTTGGGGCTCATCTTTCCCTTGTGCATCACACAGGCAGCCAGCTCCCAGCCGAGTACCATGTATTCCCATCTAAACCAAAAGGCTCTGGATAGTGCATCAAACCAAAACGAGAGCCATACAGCTCCTACCAGCTCACGTGCCACGAGCCATAGGGACACATGGAGTTATCTAACACCTGAGCTTCCACCAGCTGTGTTCTCAAATTCCCTAAAATTTGCTCCTGGGTGTGTCCCCAGCTGGCTGAGCCTTGAGGTCTGATCAAAGCGAATTCACACCCAGCCTGGCCCCACCTGCACAGGTGAGTGCTGCCATCAAATAAATACCTTTGGGCTATAAAGGAGTTTTATGAACTCCTTGTACCTATTTCAGCTTTGACTGCAGCAGTCCATTCACTAGGACTGTTTCCCTGATTGCCATCAGCGGTAGTAATAGGGACAACTATGCCTGTAATCCTACAGGATGAAATACCAGAACTGAGTTTACTGTCTCAGCTGCTCCTAATAACTTTTCCCAAACTCATTATTATTTACTAAAGATGTACAAAATACAGAGAGTCTTCTCTGAAATATATATATATATATATATATATA
>NC_048898.1:8975831-9013189 GCF_011077185.1 Oxyura jamaicensis
TATATATATATATATATATATTCAGTTTTCCAGACGTTTTTCCGTTTTCTTGTCGCGCAACTCGCATTTCCCAGGCAGGCAGTTGCAGTCTGTACTGTTTCCCTGCAGTTTCCCTCTCCGGCCACGGTGTGGGGCAGGAGCCCACGGCTGCCAGCCGGGGCCACGCAGCCGGTTTCACGCCCAAGCCCACTTCCACGGACGGTTTGCAGCTTGCCCCCGAGCCCTGTGGCAGCAGCACCTTGTCCTGCTGCTCTCCGGAGGAAGCCCCTCAGCCTTTGTACATGCAGGGGCCACAGAGGCGATGCCTGTAGTTTCCCTTTTGATAGGAAATTTCAAAATACTCAGATAGGGAATTGCCAGGAATTTCAGGCAGGCAATCCCTTCTTCTTCCCATTTAAAAGTAGTTTGCACACATATTTTTTCCCTTTTTGAACAACTCGCAGACCTACCCCAGCAAGAACCACCTCCCTTCGAGCATTTCTACTGCTCAGGATTACTTTTAGGAGCTGGGCCAGCACAGCGTGTGTTAAACGTAGATCACAGAGAACACAAATGCTCTGTGCAGCAGGCTGGCTTGCATGCCCAGGGAGGCATGCAGTGTTAAACATTAACTGAGCCCTGGCTAGGGGAAGTCACAGCTGCATCTCCTGCTGGGCTCAGCGTAGCCAGCCCCGTAGCCGGCCACCAGAATGGCACCCTGCCTCACTTTCCCCTGGTTCCTGCTCTCATGCCTGCTTGCTTTAGCTTCTGGCTCTGTCATGTGCCCAACCCAGGGCACATGGGTTTATGAAATGCAGCCTCTGTCCTGCAGGACTCACCCTCCCAGATCAGCCTCTGTGCTGTCAGCATGGCACCCACTGTGCCCCTGGCCCCGCAGCCCTCCTGGCCCTCCGCAGGCAGCTGCTGCCCCAGGCCGTGGGGCTGAGTGGTGGGACGGGGACAGGACAGGGATGGGATGGGGTACGGTGGCTGCCGGTGAAGCTGCCGTGGTGGCTGCATGCTTTGCACCATGCTGTTGTGTCGTGACCTGAAGTGCCAGCCAAACCCCACAGCCTCTCAGCTTCCCAAGCAGCAGGAGCAGCACCAAGCCATGCCAATAGGAATGGAGATTTGGGGAATTCTGGCAAGCTTGGACGTTCTGCAGCCCAATCTGTTGTTGTCCAAGCAACCACGACTAGTGGATGTTAGAGGGGCCATCCTGGCCTGCTCCCTCAGGCCTCCATGTATGAATAGATCTGCCTATGAACTTGTCAAGCCTTTCTTGGCATTGCCAATGCCATCTGCTCCCAGAATCCATGGTAGCAGCAGGTTCACTGGCAGTTGCCAGCTATGGAGGATGCTCTTCTCTTCAGGCTTATCTCTTACCACTTACGACAATTGTCCCCTCACCCTAACGCTGGCCAGGTTTGGCAAATAACGGCCCTGCTGGGGCAGGGCAGGGCAGGGCAGGGAGCCCTTCCTGAAACTGCCTGCACCTGGGCTGAGATTGCCCCAGCTGAGGCCTGGCTGGGCAGGCCACAAAATGGCTGCCGGGGGGCCTAGGGGCCTGGCTGGACAGGTCACAAAATGGCTGCCGGGGGACCTGGCAGTAGGCATGGGGGGAAGATACACCAGGAAGGTAGGAGTGCAAGGTGGCTCTGTGATCTGGGGGATACGGGGGTGGTGTGTGGTGGCAGTGGCTACCCATCACAGAGGGTGTAGATGCCCTGTAGCCTGGGCTGGTGATGAAAGGTGCTGGATTTCTTTCTTGCATGTTCTGTCTGTCAGTATTTGCATATGGTGGCTGAGTGAGCTTGGGCCAGGTATGTGCTTGTCCCTTGGCATCTTCAGACTGTGCCCTTGGAGTTGAAGAGGGGTGTTTTTGGTGCTTCTGTGTAAGGCATATCATTGTTTTGTGAAATGTGCAAGCCTGCTGCTGATTTGTAAGGCTTACTGCCTTCACATTCTTTTGCCGTCACTAACTGGAGCAGTCGCAGTGCAGGACTAGGAAGCTGCTGTTTCCTGAAAATGGATATAGGTGTGGGTAACTGAGGATGTTGTGGAGAACAATAGGTGAATTTTTTACTGCTCTGCCATTGTGCAATGGTTTTCAACAGGTCAAATGCTGTTGTAGGTTGTCAGAAATATTTCAGGGTTTTGCTACATCATATGTTGGTTCCTAACTTCTATCAAATTCTCTTAACTTCAGGGAAAACTTTAAAACTAAATGTTTACTTTCATCATGCTGGTGTTGTTGTTTTTTTAAGTATATTTTCGTAAAAGTTCTTTTCACATATGCTGTCAGAAGATAATATGATATAGATATGTCTCTCTTCACCCTTAGAAATCCCTCTGTATCTTATATAATTGAGTGCAATGACCTACTCTACATCAATGAGGAATTGCAATGGTAAAATGTCTTTTTGCTACGTGAACTGGAAGCGCAATGGTCAAATGTCTTCACAATTTGCACGCAGGTGGGCAAGTTGTAGAGGAGCTGTTGTTCATGAAGCTAAATGTCCGGGGTAGAGAGAGGTACTAGAGCCTGCTGTGGGCAGATCAGGCTGCCTAGTCAGCATCTTGTTTTAGGGTACATTACATTTCTATCTACTTCTGCAACGATTGTTTGATGAAGAGAGTGAGAGATGCTTGTACGTAGTGTGGAAGGGTGCAAAAAGCAATTTTACTAGAAAGCAGGTGATCTTTGCAAAATACAAGCCTGGTCACTATGGGTATGAACAGCTGGGTAGCACACAGGAGCTCTCCTAAAAAAAAATGGAGTGGGGATGAATTGCTCTGATGCTTTCTGCCTCTTCCTTCCCCTGTCACAACTATATTCCCTAGCACAGGGATATCCAGAGGCAGGGCTGCATCCTGCTCCGCTGGTGCAGGGCATACTTGGCAGCCTCCAGCACAGCGATGGCCTGCTGCCACGTCCTGTCCTACCCAGCGGGGTGGGAGCACCGCGGTTGGGCTTGTAGTACTTTGCTATTGGAAAAACCCGTCTGTAACTGCTCCTTGTGCCGGATCCTGCAAGCGTGCACAGTGGGGATGGAAGAAGGGTGCCAGCCTTCCATTTTCAGCCTCCCCAGATGGGTATTGGAAATGGAGAGTTAAAATGTTATGACACACCATGAGGTTATTAGGCTTGTCTAACATAACAAAGATTTCATTACATACTTTTTAAAAAAGTGATGTTAGCCCCGCCTGTTTCTTTTTTTAACTCCGCGTTTTAAGTCTTGACTGGAGGGGGAAAAAGTCGGCAAGAATCCTCTGAAACTGGATACTTTTCTATGTAAGGCTTTGAAATACTAGAGCTGGTTTAGGCAATTCTTCAGCTGAGGATTTTGGATGTTTTTCTGCTCCCGGCAGCCTCCTGGGAAGGTTTCATAAGGACAGCTGTGGAATGCGTTCTGTTTACCAACTTCTTGCCATGGAAAAACAAAGCTTTTATTCCTGGGCTATGGAAAACTTCTGCTGATTAATCCACACCCCCTCTCTGGGGAGGGAAGCACAACAAACAGCAATGTCTCTTCACCCTTTTATGCATCGTATATTAATCACCTAACAAGGGCTCACAGCTATCCCGTGTTCCAGCCTGCATTTGCCCTCTAACTACTGGGAGGAGTTCTGCTTTGTCTATAAAAAGCTGCACTTTGCTGAACACTGTAACAGAACCAAACTTAGGGATCTGATCACCCATCCTCTGTGGAGAGAGCAGACTGGAAAAAACCATGTTTGGGATTGGGAAGAAGCTCGCTGAGGAAGCAACACAACAAGCTGAAAGTGCTGCACAGGTGGCAGGTAAATGCAAACCACTATTTCCCTCTGCCTGTACCTCTTTTTAGGTGTTAAAGTGTGTGCCCTGCTTGCACCCCAGTGGGCTTTCTGTCCCACAGCGTGGAGCAAATGTCTCGTGTGAAGTTGGCTTTAGATGCTCTCCTCAGGGGTGTGGTTGGTATGTCTCCAAAACCCTCTGGTACTACAGTAAGTAAGGGACCAGTACTAACTCCTGGTTTCTAAATACTTCTGCTCACTTTTAACAAGTGGTTATCTAGATGATGTCCTGAAGAGATGAGAGGACAGTAGAAAGCTGACAGGAGGTGAGGCGACCTAGGCTTTTTTTTTTTTTTTTACTATGAGCAGCCATGATAAATACAAGTTCTGTAGTAGTGTAATGGATTAGCTTCCTGAAGCTCTGAGGTCTTTGATCTGTTCCAGCCCAGCTGATGTTGTAGCTGCTCATGCCACTAAAAGCCTTGGTGTAATAATCACTGGGGCTTGGGCACCTGAGTCTTGCTGTTGTGACACTTCCAGCATTTGCCCAGAATTAAGTAGCATGCCACTTAGGTGAGCCACTGCTGGTGAAGCCAAGCAGACTCTGTAGTGATGCAATTCCTGAGGTGTTAGTGCTTCATATAATGTGAATGGTTGAGATTGCCTAATGTCATGGAAAGTCAGTCTTCAAACTGGATACTGTGATCTCAAATGCAGTAGAAATAAGATTTTTTTTTTAAAAAAAAAATATATATATATTACTTCCTGGGCAGATCCCCAGGCAGTGCTCATTGAAGGAAGTGTTAAGCCTGCTGCTAATTTACCATCTATTCCTGGGTCAGCTTGCTAGGAGGTGAAAGAGCCCTAGCCCCACACCCACTACCCCCTATTCCTAAGCATTTGAGTTGATTCTTAAACCAACTATGTTTATGCTGAAGCATGAAATGAAAACGCCAGGAATCGAGCAGATGGTAACCACCACTTTTTGTTTTTGAATGAAGATTCCCTCTTGCTTTTGCTATACAGCAGCCCTAGATATGTGTATTTTTTGTGGAGGGTTTTTAATGTTCATGCTCTGTTTCTTAATATTAGAGGAATGTTACTGTTTCTTGTGAGAAGACTGACATGGAAGTTTTAAACATGGCATTTGTCCATTTTAGCATGTGACTTTCCCCTCCTCCCCAAAGTGCTTGATGCTGAACCAGCTCTTTGGATACCAGCAGACACCTTGGCCTGAACCCCACACACATCTTTCCAGCATGCCCCATGCTGCAGTCCAGCTTCTCTTGATGGAGCTGGAGCAGCAACAGGAGCTCCCAGGCACTGGCCTGACTCTGGCCACTTCCATGCACTATCGCATGCCTTGCTGAGAGGCAGTAAATAAACAGCACGTGGTGCTCAACTTGTGCTGTTTCGCTGCCAGTGCCGCACCCAGTCTCAGAAGTATTATCAGTAGAGGTATCCTCCAAATCCCCATTAAATGAAAACAAAAGGCGGAAGGAGGTTGTGCCGCTTTTTTCAAAGCAGAACAAGACTGTCCAACTGGTGCTTCTGCAACTATTAATTTAATTATCTTTGAAATATTTCAATGGTGCCTGCGTGTACCCTGAGGGCTTAGTCCCCTGAGCCATTGCTAAGTTTAGAGTGGAACAACTGGTCTTTGCAAGCATCTAAAATTGGCACCTGCTCCAGAGCTCCTGAAGGGAGACATGAACTTGGATGTGACCTGGGACTGGTACAGAAAGCATTTTCCTTAGCCTTGATTGGCCCGCATCATCCACCAGTTAGTAAACTGCATCAAAAGATGATGCATGGTGATAATTAGCGTAGCTTTTAAGCAGTAAAAGGTCTTAGAAACTGAGGGTGAAGTAGGCTGCTGGTTTATGAGACAGCATTAATGCAACAGCTACTGTTGGAAAGCCATTCAGTCCAAGCCTGGAGAAGTTCTGAAGCTTTAGATGCTCCCAACCCACTTAAATCTTGTCCCTCATGGTGTGCTTGCATCCTCTTCCTGGCTCAGCCTGGCCTTCAGTGGCTGCTGGGCGGAACAGATCCATGCCTTGAGAAGGTAGCATTTGGAGCCAGGGTTAATAAAATAAATACAGGTTGAACTGAGGGTTGTTTTACCTCCCCCCCCCCCCCCCCTTTTCTGGGGGGAGTAACCCTTCTAAGTTGTCATTACTGAACCGAGGAGAAGGATGCAGACTGCTTAATTTACACTTATGTTTTCTTAATTGCAGTTAACACAGTGGGTCAGACTGTGCAGCAAGCAGTGGAACAGGCTAAGGATGCTGGTCAGAAAGGTACAATACTGTTTCTACTTCTTTTAATGCCATTCCAGTGAAATCCCAGATAGGTCCCTCACCCGTGCCCCAGCACCCATCATCTTGTGAGAGGCTCCTGGATGCGTTGGTGCCCTCACTGACTGCAGCAGCAGGGGAGAGCCCTGCTTTCCCAGTACTCTCCACCCAGAGCACAGCACTTCCCCACTGATGTGGGGGCTCTGGTGATGCAGCCCCCTCCTTGGAGGGCTGTACTGCGGTCCCAGGGCTGACCAGCAAAAAGCAACAAGGCCACTTCAGTCTCTTTTCCTGCCTGGGCAGAACTATACTACAACCAGACTCCTTTAGTGCCTCCTGTGATCCCCTCTAGGCTCCCCTCCCACCCACGCCTGGTGAGAAAGAGCAACTATTGCAGTCATTCTACAGTTTACCTTTGTTTTTCTGTTTTAAAAGCTATTGATGAAGTCTACAAAGTTGCTGAAACTGGAGAAAAAGCTGTAAAAAATGTAGCAAATCAAGCAACTTCCTGGGGCAAAAGCTTTGGACAATGAAGATAATAATGTAACACCCCTGAACTTTTTGTAAAATTTCTACTGCATGTACTCTTAAATAAAATCCCTATAAACTACATGGTTTGTGTGCGTTCTTTGGGATTACTTTGATTACACACATTGAATTGTAGTCACTGGTGTAGCAAGACTGGATTACTGCACAAAGCAGACTGCTGAAGTTGTGCTATGCTGTTAATCCAGCCAAACACCATCTCTCTTTGTGTGAGCTAAGGGATGGTTGTGAGTGGGCACAGTGCAAGCCAGGGGCTTGCAGTTTGGATCTGGGGTCCTCTCTCCCTTAGTCACTGAGCTTAAGTTAGGGTCCCATCAGAGCTGAGCACCTGAACACCCATTTCAAGATAGGTATGTACCTGTTGCTGCTGTGACTGCTCTCACTTCTGATCTTATCTGTAAAATTGTGATTAGGAATTGTGCAAATAAAGGCTCAAGCGTGTTTAAGGTGTACAGAACCACCATAAAACAGCACCATGGTACTTGAACCGATGCTAACAGCAAAACAGTAACAGCAAAAATTCTGGTGAAGCGCTTAACTCGCCCCTGACCTGCTTAATGCTGCCTGGGCTGGATTGTCAGTGCAACTTCAACAGCTCTCCACAGCAAAGCTGATCTGTGATGCAGTGCAGCAAAGGAGGTGCTATATTTGCATGGTTCCCATCAAATGCGGATAGAAAGTAATCAGCCATGAGCAGGAAGAACCAAGAGCAAGTCTGGGCTGAAACGAAGTCACTACCCTGCATGCTATAAACTTCAAGAGTGATGAGAAAAGAACTGATTTGCTACTTCTATCAGGAACTGGATGCTACAAGCTTGCTAAGTTTTAATGGTATGGAGGTCTCTTAGCATCTTGCCATCACAGTGAGAATTACCATGGGTCCAGGGCTTCCTCCTGATGGTAACAGTGAAAACTTCAGTGAAAACTGATGTAGTACTGATTTATTTGCTGGGATGAGAAATGATCATTCTAC
Organism: Oxyura jamaicensis; assembly: GCF_011077185.1. Lineage (NCBI taxonomy): Eukaryota > Metazoa > Chordata > Aves > Anseriformes > Anatidae > Oxyura > Oxyura jamaicensis. The sequence continues at coordinate 8,983,407 of NC_048898.1, forward strand.
TGGCTATTCTGTACGCCAGGTTTTTCCTTTTTAGTAGCTTGCAGGAGGCAAGTAACTGAAAACTGTAGTTGTCTTTACTGGGACTCAGCTACAACTACCCCCATAGTACCTGCTATAGCTAGTAGTCATGGTTCACAACCACTTCAAATCTGTGCTCAAATCATACTTCAAGTATTGACTGGCTCCCTACCAAGCATCCTAGCAAGTTTCTTGGTGAAGCGTGTAGTGGCATGTCAGCAAATGCAAGCAGCGACAGTGATGCTAGCTGGAAGCAAAACTTGTGTGTGGCATGTGTCTGTGTAAGGAGGGGAGTGTTCTCCATAAAGTTTGGTCTCAAACTGAATTCCTGTTACAGTTGTCGCAAGAGAACATTATGGTTATATTTATAATCTGTGTCCTAGGCCATGACTGCTTTTTTCAGCTGTGGCTACAAAAAGGCTAGGGTTGCTCACAGCAAATGTGTGAAGTTTTTTTTTTTTTTTTTTTTTTTTTTTTTTTTTCTTCTGTGTTGCTGTTGCCTGGTTGAGAGAGGGAGGTGCTAAAAAATGTGATAAGGAACATTTGGTTTTATTTTTTTCCTTAACTATGTAATGACAAGGGAAGTGAACTCCATACTACACTTACAGTCTGTAGTAGTGTACCTGTTAGTATCTTGTGCAGGGCATCAATCACCAGAAGTCTGGATTGATTCATCAGTACAAATTTGTTCTTGCATTTAGCTACAGGCAAAGGGCAAATCAGCAGATATGCTGTAATCTGAAGTCAAACCCCAAAGGTCAGTCTCATCAAGAATCTAGTCTTTGACAGGAAGTACCCCCAAGTTCTCCTTATGCTGCTCTTTGGTTATGCTGAAAGTCCTTCCTCGAAGATCTCCACAGTGACACTGTTAACAAAAGGTCAGTGCAACCAAGTTGGCTGAGGAGAAATTCAGTCAGCTTTAAAGGCTCCTCACTGGTAAAGGCTCATCTCTAGGTTTGGTAAAATCATGGCTGGTGGTATGTCTGATTTCTCTGAGAGTATCTTACAGAAGGTCCTGGGAAGTCATATACAAATAGGTGAGTATTACAAGACTGTAAGATGCTAATGAACTGGGGGATTTAAAGCTAGACACTGCACAACTATTAGCTTTTTTCCCTTCAACCAGGACAGGAGGTAGAAAATATGCCAGTTACCTACATGTGCTAGCTTCCTATGTGCTCCAGTATTGAAAGGGTCCTAACTCTTCCTGTTTGCACAGCCAAATAGAAGTAGTGAGAGAGTAGTTTACTAGAGAGACAGGGAGAAAGGGAGGGAGAAAATGGACAATTAGCCAAGTTTCTTTACTGCTACTGCACCTGGCTTTCACCAACCATGTCATCAGATAGCATACATCAGCTTTCAAGATTAATTTTCAGTAATACAATTTGTGAATTTTTGTTCTCCAAGTTTTAGCTCAAGTAGACTGCAAATTGCCATAGGCATGCAATCTTAGTTTTGTGTAATTATCCAGCACCTGCACCTGAAAATATGATCCAAGATACAGATAGTGTGTTTAGAGATCTATGCCTTGATCACGGTACTTATGTTGTGCTCACAGCATTCTTTTTCATAAATGACAGGGTATATATGCTGCATTTTGTGATTGAAAGTACTTTTATAACTCTGGCTATTAGTATTTGTGACGGAGTAAGCTATTAATAAATGTATCCTACACATTTATAGCTCCAAGATAACTATGAGAGTAGTTCTCACTGCTAGAGCAGTTCTCCATACAAATTCACAGGAACATGTTAAAGACCTGAAACTATTTAAACCATATATAACTTGAGCCATCTTGTTGACTGGCAAGTTTGACATATAGAGATCTTTATTAGTGAGCCCCTTCCTATAACTAGAAGACCAGTAGCCAGGTAGTGAGTAAACAAGTGTGTTGTGACGATTCACTCTGAAAAAAAACGAAAGCTATTACATGAAATAGAACACAGTAATACACCAACATAGTAGGTTTGGAAAGGTCAACTTTTTTTTAATAACTGCTCTTCTCTCCATGTTATGTCATGCAGTTACAAAGTAGATAGAAAAAAGCATGAGTTTCTGGGAGGGACTAGTTGTCTTTCTTAAAAAAAACATTAATTATATAAATAACATCTGGCACTTCAAGGGGATGCCACTGGACAAAAGCCTTGAACTTTAAGAACTGTGCTTGACACAATATTGTGTTGAGGTCCATTTTGTCATATTCGAATATGTTCAAAACAAAACTTTAGAGATCTTCTGATGACCCAAAAGAAAGAAGGCTATGTGTTAAGACAGTGGATTAAGTTTATAGCAGCATTTTAGCTCCTCCGTAGTTTGGCCAATAACTTCTGGGTTCAATTTCACTATAGTTGTTCACTGAGGCAACATCTAATTTTCAAAAAGCCTCCAAAAGGAAAAGAGTGAAAACAAATGCTAAAAACCTAGGTATGATTGCTTACCAAAATTCAAACTATCCCTTAAAAAAAAAAAAAGAAAACCTGTAGTCAGAATAATTACATAAAGCTTGATTTTAAAAATGTAACTAGAGTTGCTTGATAGTTTCAGCTTATAAAAATATTAGTTTGTTGACTCTACATATACTTCATGGTGATGGTCAAGCTAGCTTGAACAAGCAATAAAATGCAGTCCTATAACAGCAGCACAGTAAAGAAAAAACATTGCCTAAAGAGAACCAGGCCTGAAGCTTTACTACAAATAAAAATTAGACTCCTATCAAAGTTAATCCCTGCTAGAGGCCAATTCTTCCTCTGACAATGCAATAGCATTGATCATACAAGGCCTTATTGAAAGTGCCAAAGCTAAAATTACATTAAACAAAAGTGCATGAAGTAATAATGAGCTAAGTGCTCATCTAGTACAGTATCTGATTTGAAGTTTGAGAAGTGGCTCAGGTGGCAAGACCACTCGTTCACACACAAAATGTACCATTTTGCTTTGTAGGTGAAATACTCAGAATGGCCCCCACAAGTGCAGATGAACTGTTACCTTCAGATACATGCTTGTATACAATTTCCTAATCCATGGGGTTTTATTGTAAAAAAAAAAAAAAAAAAAAAAAGACTAGTTTGGACTGAAACTAATTGAGAATAGAATCCACTATAATGTCAGAAGAAAAGAAATTTTTGTGGTTACATGTAAACGTGTGATAAGCTTTTCCAAGAAGAGGGTACATTTACGGCAAGAGGGATGGGATACAACAAGGAGCAGTGACGGCCTGCTTATGTAAAGGTCAGGCCAGCCTCATTGTAGACTTTGAAGACTTTCTCAATCGCATTGACATAGGCAGCTGTTCTCAGGTCCAGACCCAAGTTGTACTTCATGGCAGTCCGCATGATTTGCTGAAACGGAAAAACTTCTGTGAGATTGTTGCAAGTTTCTCCATAGGAACTACACTAGATTTTGCTTACAGGATGAAAATAGGATTGGAAGAGCTACTACACTGGTGTTAGAGCTCAGCTTCTTTAAGGATCATGTGTAGAATTTCTCCATTATCTCTGTCTGAGATCTAAAAAGGAACCAAATCTTTCCCAGATTTCTGTTGGTTTTTATCAGGTCTTGGATCCGTGTGTACCTCAGATACAGGACGCGACCAAGTTTCCAATAGTTTTTACCCCACTAATTAGAAGTACTGCATAAAGAGAGAAATCTAAAACTGCTGATGGCAAAGTACAGCACTCTGAAGTATTTATCTTGGGTACAAGAAGCCAACTAATATGTTTCTGATTACTATAGCTTCTTCCAGAAAATACTTCCTGATATGTGTTAGTCTGTTTTCTATGCCTGGTGAAACTCGGCCACCCTTGCACAGAACAAATATTTCAGAATCAGTGACATCCACTGCCACGAACTGTGTGTATGTCACTAGGCCACATTAAGTTCTTCCTGTAAGTATGTTTATTAAAGCAACATTTACCCGAGCAGAACGCTCCATTGTATAAGCCAACCCAGAGTGGACAATATCCTTCTCAGATGCACCCTGCAACAACACAGAATAAAATTAGGATTTAATCTAATGGATAGAAAGGTATCAGTCATATATTTGAAACAATGGATAGGAGTCCAATAATTACTTGAAGCTTGCTCTCATTTTCTTCTAATGACTGGTGCAAGACAAACTGAACTGCCTATAGTGTGTTACTTAAGTGCTAATTACAGTCAATTCAATCATGAAACCTTAGGTGTAAGTCACTGAAGTCTGGTTTCCAGAGGCGTGATGCTAGCATTTCTAGGGATGTTGTCACTACTGCTTTCAGCCTTCAAAACACGCAGTAAATGTTAAGCAAAAAAGCTCTCAGAAGTCAACCTGTAGAAGTTATTGCAATTATTCTGAAGACAGGTTTTAGGAAGGGTGTGGATCCCCAGTTCATATATGCAGCGTCATAGCCCTGTGCAACTCCAGAACCACTTGGTTCCCATTAGCATTTAAATACACTGAACAATAAATAATTGAAGATAGTCATCCCAATTCAGGCTGAGCATCACCTTCCATGTTCCATCATCCTCACTGTTGTCACTTACAATAATGGGGATTTGGATTCACAGAGTGCATGCTTTCCTTCAAATACCAATTTGGTTTAGATGAACGAATTCCTAGACCAGTTTCTTGGGCTTCTCTTGAAGAGATCACAGCAATCACTTTATGCCACTGCACCTATTTACCATGCTACTCATTCAGTCTAATGTTTTTGAGAATGGTAGCACCCTACTGGATCAGGCTAAAGGTCTAATTCTATCATCTGGCAGTAGACCAAGGTTACATGTACTTCCCCTTAATTCTTCCTGAGAAAGGATGGCTTAGTGCTTCTGTCATTTATTGGATTTTTTCCCCAGTTATTTGTCTGATCTTCTCCTGAACTTGCGTTTAAAAAACAAAATCAAACAAAAAACACCCACCAAAAAACAAACTGTCCCTTCTAGTTTCTGTACACCCCTCAGCAAGGTATTCTACAGCTTAACTGTCTGTTGTGCTACGAATCGTCCCTTTTCTTCACCCTGAATCTCCCTCCACTGGTTTTCTTTAACAGCACCTTATTCTTGTTTGCTCTTCCTTCCAGTGATGGCTCTATTCTTATCCATCCATTTTCACACCTTTCATTTTATAGATTAATCTCCATCCTCAGACTATTTCAGGCCAATAGGGCCTAGGTTAGTTTGTTGTCCCATGTATGAGGAGCTTTTGTATCTTGGATTGTTTTTCTGACCTCTTTCCCCATTACAGTGTTTTAAGATAGAGACCAAACATGGCATGCATGACTGAGAAGGCAGACGCGCTCTGGATTTTTATTATGGCATCATTACAGTTAGTCTCCTCCTTTTCCTTTCAGAGCAGTTCCTAAAACTGGATTTGCTTTTTGATTGCTGTGGCTTTCTAAACTTATGTTTTGTCATTACCTCCAGATATTCCTTCGGAATGCAAATACATACAAATGAGCTTACAACCTATTATTTTGCATAAAAAAATTCCCACTGCATGTTGTTACCCATTAGATAACACTAAACTTCACCTTGGTTTTTATTTTTTTGCCTGTTAATCCAAGTCTTAGAGGAACATTCTACAATTTTTCAGTCAGCTCTTGTCTGTATTACCCTGGAGTTACAGAAACAGCATATGAATCTGTCTGTGGTATGGGATCTTATTGAAAGCTGTTTGGATATCCAGGCAACCTCTACCTACAAAATTTCTAAAACAAATTCTGGTAGTGTTTGAAGCAGAATTTCCCACTATAAAAGCTTGATAATCTTTGATAGCCAGGAATCAAAGACATTATTGAATCTATGTATTTATTAACTTAGCCAGTAGAAATATAAAGAATGTCATAGGGAACAAAAGCTTCAGGAAAAATCTCCTTACTACCCTGCAAAAAAGAATCATCCTCAACTATCCCCAATTAAAAAACAAACTCATATCTCCACCTGAACCATAGATAATGGAGTTCATTAAAGTAACTGACTGCTGTGTGAACAGCAGTGTGCAATTCTCTGTTGATTAACTCCTCCTGAGTCTGAGATGATAATACATATAAAAACATACAAATTTCTAGTGTTACTGCACAAAAAGAGGCTGTATTTGATACTTGTATAATAGATTGGTGTAAGCACTGCTCAGTAATAACTAAAATAATATTGTTATCAATATTATCATCTTAAATCTAAAACACAGCACTATGCCTCAGCACCTAGCGACAATGAAGAAAATTAACTCTATCCCAGCCAAAACCAGGACAGTATTTTAAATGTCAATCTGACACTACAAAGCAGTTACAAATACGAAATGGGTCTGTATTAAAACTGCAGTTTTTTAACAATATTGGAGATATGTTGCAAGGGCTTAAGTAAATAAAAATAGCTTACTTCCCGTATTCCTTAGTTCAGATCACTTGCTTCCTTTAATTGTTTGGCCACCTAGCTAACTGTGTGCTAATACCGTGGGGCAAAAGCCTCCACGATAGCTAGAAAGGTGAAATTTTGATTGCTGTTATGTAGATGTATCCTAGTATCATAACTGTAAAAACAAACAAGCAAACCCACAGCATCTACTTACTGATATCCTATCCTGAAATTCTGCTGTAGGCACAACTGGTATAGTTCCACCATGTTTCCCAAATTTTCTCTCCAAGCTTTCCTGGACAGACACTAGAAAGGAATGAAGAGGAAATGTAATAGACAAGAAAAGGACAACTTCTAACAAAATTAGTTGTCCCCAAGATTTCTAGCATTCCATGGCATGAAATGCAGATTATAGCGGCTAGGATGAGAGAAGGGTCATCTTAATTTTGTCTCCTGTGAAACAGGGAAGATGTTGATTCTAATTTTTATATGGAGGGGAATTCCTCCAATATTAGTAGTAAAATTCTTACAGGACCATTTTGTGTGGCAAGCGACTGGGTTTTGTTTATCCCACCTCACTGAATTCATAAAGTTGACAAAAGCAATCTGTATCAACATTCATAACTTGACAAATAGCCTTAGACACAATATTTCTTGAGGTTAAAGCTATCAATTACCCCATATCACTACAAAAAAGAAGTGTAATTTTAGCATTTTTTTCCTTAGGACATCAGAAATGCTTTGCTATTTTGAATTAGTCATTATTTCATCTTCATTCTTGAAATATAATTAATAAGGTCTCATAAACCAACAGAGTATTTCAGAAAATAATCTTAAAGGTAAGAAAGGGATTTTAACTAGAATTACCAGAACCCTCAACCACTTCAGAAAAACCTTGGAAGGTGTCATTTACAAGAAAAGGCTGTATTTAAAAAAACTCAGATGTCAAGTTACTCAAACTTGGAATATTCTTCAAATACCACGTATACAGCAGAAAGACATTTGTTAAGTAATAAATTGACAAGTTCATAAAGTGAGTTCAGTATTTTCACAAAACTGAGGGAAGCCATCACTTAATGAATTACAAGATAACTGAAGTAACCGTTTATCCTCATTCGAGTTGCAATTCGGTCACCCTATCAAATCTCCTCTTCTCTTCAATATGCAGCAATAATAGACTTACAGGAAACTAAGGCAAATTTAAAATAAGCTCTATACTCATTTCTCCCACATTTGGTGTTTACTGTTTCAATCTATCAACTAGACAGGGAGTAAAAGCAGAAGGAGCACTTACTGAGCAAGTGGTAGTTTGAATCCCTTTCATATTTAAAAGTCAGGCGACCATAGCTGACGTGGTTCAAGTTTTTCAGCCACTCAAAATAGGATACCGTTACACCACCTGCATTCAGGTAAAGATCCTGCAAAGAAATAGTACATGTCTTGAAGTGTTACCGTGTGATAGACAACTCTATTGTATTACAGAAAAGAAAGCAAGAGTGTTATGTACAAATTTAAACCGCAATACAGAAGACAATCCAGATAGTATTCCTACATGAAAACATTTATCTTCTTTCTTCTGGTGTCTCAAGATTACTTCTTCTGATTTAAAAGAAAATGTGACTTCAGAAGATCTGAAGTTCAGGTGTGCTCGACTATTTTAGCACAAATTTTTAATGAAGAAAATTACGCTTCTTTGGCTATGTCAAATGAGTTAGAAGATCAGCCACTTTTTCTATCTCTTCTCTCTTATCAGGACGTCCTTCCTCTGGGAAAAGAATATTGTTACACTTTTAGATCTTATTCTTCAAAATAACCTCTCTGTGCAAACACTTACTCTATACAATCTGCAATAAACAATTCCGTCAGAGCACCACTTGTAGACCCTGAGGTTTACAAACTGCCCAGTATATTTACTCTGCCTTCCTTCTTAGTTTAGTAGACTGTTTAGTTGACCAAGTATCAGGTAATAGTTCAACAGGCAAAACTACAGATTCAAGAAGTAACTGTGAATTTTCTCTCTTTTGAATATGTAGCCTTTGTGTACTAGCTATGTGTTTGGGCATTTACAGTTACAGTGAGATCTACCAATCTTGAGCAACACTAATACCCATTTCCAAGGTATCAGTTGTTAAACAGTACTCTGAAGATTTTTATTCATTCTCTCAATAAACAATGTCTTGCTACAGTTTACAGAAATATTACCCTGTAATGAAAATCAAAGGTCATAATAAAATCTTACAGGAATAACCATGATATTCCTCTCCAAGAAGATTTTGTCAGCTTCAGGAGTCGTAGGCCCATTGGCACCTTCAGCAATAATCTGAAAAAAATAAATAAATAGAAATATGTTTCTGTTCATACTAATCATTGAATGCCAGCATTTAAACTGGCCTTTTCTACTTCTCATTTGCATTTGCGCTCTCCAACTTACTTTTGCTTTGACCTTGTGAGCATTGGCCTTAGTCAACTGCTTTTCACTGGCAGCAGGGATGAGAATGTCACAGTCTGTTTCCAGAATACTGCCCTCAAGTGTCTGTGCTTTAGGGAAGCCCATGATTGTCCCATGTTGCTGTTGGAAGGAAACAAACCAGAGTGATTTTAGTGTGTACTCATTTTACTCCCATTCCTTCTTCCAACTTTGCAAGCAAGAGAAAGAAAGGAGAAGCATCAGTACAGAAACATCTGACAGAAGCAGAAAGAGTGCACTTTTAAGCATCTATGTGCCTGATTCTCAAGACAGCCATCTTCCAGAAACCTCCCTCCCCTGGTTTCTTGTGACACGCCTCCTAGTTTACTCATAAGAAAGGCAAAATAATAATGAACTTCAGTTCTGAAACCAAAATAATTAATCCACGTGCATGCAATCCCTTGCCATTTCTTTGGGAGTCAGCTCAAAGGGTAAAAAATGTACAACATTATAAACCAAACAAACAGCCAAAGCCATAAACTCAGTTAGCATTTACCACCTACATTCATAGCGGGGATGAGGAGAATGCCAGAAGAATCAATGTTCCTGCACCATTTTTTGAAGTACTAATTGCAGCATCATTTAAATATTACGTATAGAACCCGTCTATAGTCATGCTGTGTGCATGCAGAGCTGGCAAAAAAATGAAACAATTTCTGCTAACCACCAGCTAAATTTCTTACCAATTTGTAATCTTCTAGTTCCTTTGGGTCAATTCCATCAGGATTCCAGATAGAACCATTAAATTCTCCAACAGCAACGCATTTTGCTCCAAACCGATGCAAGTATCTCATAGAATGCAAGCCCACGTTACCAAATCCCTGAATGTGAAAAGAGAAAAAGGAAAAGTAGTTAGCCTTTCCGCTAAAATGATGATTATTGCTAGGGATTACATAGCTTTAAAGAGCTCTCTGTTGGTATGTCCTAGCATTAGATGATGCGTACAGGAAAGATGGAAAACATCTACATACGTTACTGGCATGAACAGCATTGTAGAAACTATACATCGTAGCTGGCAATGCAGTTTTGCTAAGTTCTTTATACGGGAAAGAGAAGTGTCAACATTACTATGAAAATAAAAAAGGATGTTTATCAACACAGGAACATTACCAATATGTATTCTATAACTACTATGGTCTTAAAGGGATTCATGGATTTTTCTATAACAACTCTGAGTTTTGACTAACATGCAGGCCAACAACTATAAAACAATGTAAGTTTTCACATTAGGACATATGAACTAGCAGGAAGGTATGTCATTTCTAATCAATTTCTGATGCTGTCCAATTCAAAACCAAGTTTAGATAACCTTGTATTTCATTAGCATTTCCTACATCCCTCCCAGTAAAAAACAAACACACACTAGTTCTAAGCCATTTTTAACCTTCTGGAAGCAAAAGCCAAAGACCAAAAGGTCACACAATCCATGTAAAATTTGTAGAAAGGTTACATGCTGAAAAAAAGCTGAATATGAAATTCCAGTAAAACTTACTTCAATTATGTTTACAATTTATATATATATATATATATTAGAAGAAAACTTTGATGCAGTTCATCATGCACAAGGTCTGTTTGCAATGCTGGCTTTGTTTTCCCAGATGAATTTTCAGTTATTTTTTTGGCCACAGTTTCAGTCTGAGTTACGTTTAAGTGCCTGTCGGTTAGCCCTCTGCCAAGCATGAGCATGCCTAAGTACAGGGAGAGAGCGTCCTGCTGCGTCAGTGCAGGGCAGAGATGTTTGTCTGAGTCCACTGGTTAACTAGAGGACAACTTGGAGGTTACAATTACTGTATTTCTAAGAACCAGTGCATTGGTACTAAAGACAACTCAAAGCAATCCCTTAAATCCTTGATTTAACTTTCTTTTCAAAGCTGATGAATAGAATGAGTTATTTCTTTGAAATCTTAAGAATTATGTGTTACTGTATACCAAATCCTTTAAAAACTCAACTACATAAATTAGAGACTTGGGAATTTTTATGAGCACCAACACCACGAGGTAAATTCAACCCTACAATTTTAGGATAAGGTGTTGGTTTCTGCTTCTCCAACTACTTATTCCATAGTAGAACAGTAACTTCATTCTCTTCCTAATTCTTTAATTCAAAAAGGGTGCAAAAACTTTTGTGTAGGTAGAATCAGTGTCGTACCTCACTAAAAAGTGTGCGATGACTTAAGTTTAAGGAACCCCTGTAATCTATTTCACTTCGCTCTTTGCAGTCTTTGTTTCTAAAGACTGGAGATTTGGCTTTGTACCCATAGAGTGCAATTGAAGGTTTGGTTTTTATAAAATAGTCCAAAATAAAGGGCACCTATGTTGCTTGAAAAGCATTTCTAAACTTAAGGAGTAAAGGTTAACTTGAAAGTCAGAAAACCCTAACAGAGTTTATTGCTACAACCCTTTTTCAATGTAGCTCCACTGGAACTTTCTTTTCCACTTTTTCCCTGCAGTTGAAGGAAAAATAGTTACCTGAACAGCAAATGTTTTATCCCCGAATCCCGGAGTCATTCCTAATATACTCATATACGATGCCTCATTGATGAAATTTTCAATACCGTGGAAGAGACCACGACCAGTTGCAGATATACGCCCGTGGATCCCACCCTGGCTGATGGGTTTGCCAGTTACACATGCATGTGCGTTAATATCCTGTAAAACAGGGAAGGACTTGTGAGTTATGGGAGTAATCAAAGAACAGCTGGAACAGGAAATTTTGTACGCTTCAGGGACAGGACAACAGGTATTGTAGGAGTTGGTACATGATATAGTTCACATACATTCAGTTTGTAAAGTCAATTTCCTTCCTGAGCTTGTATGGCCAGCATCTCAGAAGTACTCTTGCAGATGTCAGAAAAGTTACATAACGCAACACTGGGTACATTCTGCAACTTTTCTGTACATTAAAGGATTTGTTAACTTAAATCTGCAGTTGATTATGGTGCCATCTTTAGTGCACAGTTAACCCACAGCAGACCTTTGGTAAATCAAAGAGCTCTGAGGGAAGTGTTTCTCAATGTTTGCTCCTATTACAGCCATATACTTTCCATCATTATGCTTGACATTTCAGTCTTTCAAAAGGCTCAGACATATCCTTTGTCTGGTCACAGCTAAAGCTGTTTCATCATCTATAAACATTGTTTAGTGTTCCTTAATAACAAAATCAGTTTTTTAGAAGCTACAACACAGGCCTAATACCTTCCTGTTGTTAGAATACATGGATATTTGATCTCAGAGGAAAATATACAGTCTAAGGGTCACACAGGAGAAGTCAGATAATCATTTACTGCTTTTACTTCGGGAAAGAAGCACATGCATTGACTGCTTTTATTCAGAAACACAGTATATACAGTCAAGACTACTGCTTTATACATGCTAGATGGCTACCCAAGAAAAAACAGACTATGTAAAATCAGACTAACTTTTCAATTGAAATTAGTAATTTGAAAAAACTTCTCCCAGACTAGACACTGCTTGGGCCTCGCTCTTCTGTCACTGCCGGTTCCCATGTTCCCACACCCTCGGAGCACAGTCAGACAGTGCCTTGGCACCCGATGCAAGTGAAAGAGTAGGGATGAAAGGGAATCCACTGAAATGAGTCTGCCAGCAGCCGGATGGGTTTCTATTCCACCAGCAGCGTAGTCACTGGGAGGCTCCCTCCTCTCCATTACTTGTGCCAAATGTTTGCATGCCAGTGGTCTGAGTGCAAGATGGTTGGTGAGAGGAAGGAAAGGAACAGACAAAAATAAGCGGAGGCGGAATGGTAGGAGACAGCTAGGGCCATAATGGAAAGTAGAACTACTTATTTTCTCTCTTTTGAATATGTAGCCTTTGTGTACTAGCTATGTGTTTGGGCATTTACAGTTACAGTGAGATCTACCAATCTTGAGCAACACTAATACCCATTTCCAAGGTATCAGTTGTAGAACTACTTACTGTTTGAAAATAAGAGTGAGGTAAACATAAGCTCTAACTGCCCCCCTTTAAAAGCAATAAAAGGAATGGTGGACTTGACACGCAATTCCTAATTCCCAAAACATAGCTGCGTTTCTCTGACTAAGCTGTATGTATGCTCCCTCTGGTGGTATATCCAAAACAAGACCTGTGGTGGTGGTTTGCTGGAAACAACTTGGGTGAGGTGCTCCCAGTATTACCACGTTTTCATTCTGTTCTTTGGACTGAAAACACGTTTTTAGCCTTTGTGCACTCAAGGGGGAGAAAGTATTCTTTATAAATAATAGAACTGCATGCTAAAGACTAGAAGAAATAATAGCTTTCTATCATATACAATAATGTATTTAAGTCCCTTCAAATGTTATATCAAACTGACTAACTACTAAGACAGGAAGTACAGAAGAGGGGCGAGGATGAATTTAATCAAAAACTTTAGCCATATTCCATTCAGCAATCCAGTAACTCAGGATGGATTTTCTGGAACGGTTAACATGGTAGTTATTAAAGACTTGCATGGTTTGACAAGAAAACAGAGCATGAGCTAAGGGCAGGTCCCAAACCTCTTAAAGTCACATAACGCAAACCACATTTGATGTTGGAGTCCTGAAAACTTTGCTTTTAAGTCGATTAAAAAAAAGCAAATCTCAGCACAAAAGTAAGACCATGGTTTTTAATAAGAAGCTGGTAAAATGGCTTATGGCTATCATTAGAGACTTCTGCATTAGTCTTTGAACTTAGCTGGTGAAGTTCAGCCACTCTGAACTTTTGCTTGGTTCTTAACCCTCTTCAATGCTGCAGTAATGCTCTGCTTGTTTCTCCAGCTTCGAGCCTTCATATGTTAGGTTTCAAGCAGACTTTCCCTATCTGTTTATCTCTTATCTGACTTTTCCTTTCCACTTCAAGTTCCCTAAGCACATCTGTGTGCAACCATGCTGATTCATCAGGTCTGTAGATTTTTCAGATAGCTCCCTCTCACCAAAGAGTTATGTTTCCACCCAAGTAAACGTAGTCCCTTGCATAGCTTCCACCTTTTCTCTCAGTTATGGTTAGCTTCTGTTTTATTCAATAGTCCTTTTTTTCCCCTCTTGGCTTGCTTTCCCCACCTTCCCTCATAATCACCTTTATATACTTGTGTAGTTCCTTAGTCACCTTCACTTTTGTTCTTTGTGTCTCAGCCAGATACTTACCTGAAATATACTCCTCTACAGACTACTTTTGACAGATTATCCCACTTTTTTGCAGCCACGCAGAGGTCTCACATTCCTTCTCTACACCTGCTCATTTTCCACAAAAGCTTATGAGTCCCACTGTGGCTGCTGTTCTCTCACGCAGTCAACAAAATTAAGTTACCTTGATTTAATTTTTCCTTATTATTTCAATTCTAATCCACTTTTCTGAAAGAAATTATCTAAATCCTCTCAAGTGGTTTTGTTCAAGAATAAGCACACTGACATGCAAGGAGAAGCTAGGAATAAAAGATGTAGCATAATTCAGATGTGATTTTATCTTCAGTAGCTGCTTTCTTCAGTGACGTGTACTTGTGTAGGACTACATAAGCTGAGATGACACAGTGGAAAGTATAAGAAATTCAGCCATTTAAACATCTTTTCCTGGATGAGCATTTAGTTTTTGACCCTATTTAAAATGAATACACAACTGTACGTGAACTGACTATTAAAATATACAGCAAAAATTTAACCATGATGTGTGCTGCAAGCCTTCCATGTCTCTTTTAATACAGCAACACTATTGAATCACAGTGAAATATGCATTTTAGTGCGAGGAGTTAAATATTAAAACTTAGAGTGCCTTGAGGCGGTAGTTTTCTCAGATGTCGGAATGTTAAGTTATGGCTGGGGAGCAAGTTGCTGCTTTGCACCTTTACGTCTTTCTGAAGTTATATTTTTGGCTTTTTATCAAGCTTACAGTTTTAAATAAGATTTACATATGTGAATATAACAAAAGGCAGGTAAATGTCTCAGACTAATTTCCCCAACAGCTCTATGCACACGCTATTTAACTTGACTAATCAGCAAGCAAACAGCCTATTCCTCAATCATTCACTCCTCCCCCTCCCGCAACATACTTCAGATTGTATTTCAGACCTAGAATAAAGCATGCCATCCCCTCCTCCTCTTGTTGAAGGCAACTGACAACACAAGACTAATATTCTGCCAAGAGACTGCTCTCTCAGGAGAGGCAGACTTGTCTCGTACGGGCTTGCCACAGAGAAATACGTGTCTGGTGGCTCTAATGCCTTGCTACTAGGAGTATAAACCCTGCTGTACTTCTGAGAAACTTTCAGAAGTAACTGCAGAATGTGAAAAAAAAAAGCATCTTTACAATTCAAAATGACCTGGATTAGGCAAACATGCAATAGCTTAGCATATTTACACCCTAATACGAAACTATGTAAGATTCTTAGGAAAGTATGACCTGCTGAAGTAGCAGGAAATGTCTGAAAGGCAAGCTAGAAGGATTAGATAGCATGACAGTAGTGTTAAGAAGTTGTCCAAAATACATTTTTCTGTTCCATCTGTCAGAAGTATATAATATAAGTATTTGCTTGGTCAACAGTCATGGTTTTGGTACAGGCAACGCAGGTACAAATAACCTACTAAGCAATATAAGGACAAAGGTCGAATAATGGGCTATAATTAAAAATTCATTTTCGCAGACTTAAAAACATTTTTTACTATGTTACACCAGTAAGTGAGAACTTACATGGTCTCTTGAGTGCACAAAATCAGCATTTATTTAATGAAACTTGTAAATTCAGTAGTCTGCAAGTGAGAGATGTCAGTACTTTAAGATTATACCAACTATTATTAAACCATCATTTAGCAAACACAAAATGGTAATTACAGTACTAATGAAAAAACAGGGCAAAATGGTAGAAACAAAAAAAATCTTAGTCTGAGACTTTTAAAAAAGGTATAATCCCTTTGCTGAATGGTTGCAATCAGTATGGGACCAGACAAACTTAATTTAAGCCAAATATAAAAAAGATTAACCTTAAGAGTTGTTTTTTTCCGATTGTACCCTAAAAAACTCATATCAATTAAGCTGTTACAGTTGTTGAGAATGTATTTAGATCCACATAATCAAATACCATTATATGATTAAGCAGTGTAATAATAAATTTCTAGATAAAAGCACTTTGGCAAAGATTGAAAAAGCTTTTCTACTTCAAAGCCTCTGCTCAAAACTTACATAGTGTCCTATTGTACTGGCATAGGTGTCAGCAATCCAGGACATCTCCCTTTCCCCTGTGCTCATATCAGGAGCAGGCACATCAACTCCAGGACCTGTTGGCAACAGCAAAAATAGCTTTTAGGGAACCAACATGAACAGTTATCTTCAAACATCATTCCCTTGGGAATGAAGCAGGGCTTGGCAGAGGGGGACTGTCTTCTTGTTTAATCCTCAGTTCATTATTCAAGGAATTGCTTCTTCTGGGTTCAGTTCAGTTTTAAACGTTACATCACACATTTGTATAACACTGTCAAAACCTCCAACTTTTCACACAATGCATTCAGTAAAGTGAAAGTCAGTTTGTCAGTGAGAGTAAGATAATGCATCAAAACCGTCATTTTACTTTTTCTATGATCACTGTTGTAGCAAAAAGGGCAATATCTAGGTACGATTTCTATATACCATGCCATATATTTTTTATTAGAATTTCCTTATTGTTTCTGGTTATTTTTTTTGGTTTAAAAAATTAAGATAGGCTCTCTCTAACCATTGCATTGTAGCACATACTTGATTTAACCCGTCCTTTCAAGAAAGAGTTTCATCTTTCTTCACAAACTAAGCCTTTGAAGTAACTTTAACACATCTGCTGCAATAAAAGCAAATTCCGTTTTTCTACATAACTAAATAGAGCATTTACCCAACCTATTTGAGATCTGAGGACCTTGATCAGCATGATCTTAAGTCCAATTCTGACTCTACAAATTTGTTTTCTAAGTATTTGGAAAAGGCTTGTGAAAAGGACATAGCACCAACCACAGGTTCTGTTACAACAGGCACCTATAGTTCTCGACTATGCTTCCCTTGCAGCCTGTGGTTGCCATGGGTGAAGCCATCGACTTTCTCTGGGTGGATCTTCCTTCCTCTGTTTCCTCAGATACCTGCCAAAAGCCTCAACTGAGACTACACAGAACGGTTACAGTGAACAGCTTGATATTAGAGATTAAAATTGCAACAGACTTGGTCACAACTTTATAATCTGTCTCTAAGAAAAACGTGATTCATTTTGGATCCTACGAGCTCAGCTCTTGTGGCTTTTCATGGCACAAAAGACCACAGAAAAAGGTTAAGATATAGTTCCCTTTATGAGGTACTAAGTAGCAATGACTCAGTTTGCAGTTTTTTGCTGAAACTATTACACCCAAATTATTTACGGCTCTCAAATGCAATTATTTTAAGGATAGTGTCTAGTTGACCCTGCCGATGTACAATAAGTCAGACTCAAATTTTAGCAGTAAAACTTATGTCCATAAGCAACATACCAATGAAACCCTTTTTTGCCAGCTCCATGGTAAACCTTCTTGTGATTTTTTCCAATTCATTGTCCTATAAAGAAAATGCAATAAATATTACAAGAAATCATTAGTGTTTATGAATACTTGCTAAAACTTACACCCAAGCAGAAAAAGACGCCCTTTTCTTTTAGAAGGAAGGATGATTCATATGTTAATCTAGTTGATGTGCCATTTCCTAACAGCCCCTTGGTATATAGACAGCACAAGGAAATGTTCAACTTTCTTTCTGTACATTCTGATCCGTGACAAGTCAGGAGTGCAGTGCAGTAAGAACCACCTGTGCAGACATTTCCAGTACACAAATCTGATATCCTATGTGAGAGATTTATACCCAGCGACAGCAGTAGCCAGCCTGTGGGTTATGTAATCAACACCGTTGAATTACTTTGCACAAATCCTTACACAGTTTTGAGTTCAGAATATCTGGTACATATTCTAGTATACCTTCCTGTACAAATTATTTTAATTGGGAAAGGAAGGCAAGCCTGCAGAAAGCTTTTTATAAGCCAAGTTAGTTAGTATTTACACTGGAACACTGCATTAAAAGGTTTAATGGAGCATAAAACGATGTCAAAAATAAACTAAAACATTAACTTTCCTCTTGGAACAATTAAATTTAAGCCTTTAGTAACAATGACAACCTAAAAATATTCAGGATCCAAATTATTTGTAGTATTCTGACTTCCAAGAAAAAAAAACAAACAACTAAATCAAAGGATTCAACCTTTGAAACACCTTTGAAAAAAATCATTTTGTACCTATTGCATGCACAAGCTAAATTCAACCTCTGCAGAGGCAGAAGTGGCAGGAAGTTTCAATAGGTCAGTAACACCCTTAGAAGAGCTTTTTAAACTGGCTGGCTTCAGTACTACAGTTCACAGGATTTTTGTTTATGATTAAGCTTACTGTGTAGTTCTTGGGATTGATCTTGACACCAGCCTTTGCCCCACCAAATGGCACATCTACAAGAATGCAAAGGAAAATAATTTTACTTTTTCAACAATACAGGCAGAACGCATCAGTAATATGTGTGAGAAAATAGCTTTTATCTTTGATTTTTGCACTGAATTTGCTTCTTTTTTTTTTGCCACATGTAGCATTTAGGTCTTCACAAGTGTAAGCTATAACTCAATCTATGTACTTCTACTAAAATGGTACATCTTTCAGGGGCAACTTGAAAATGGCCTTTGAAATGCAAAAGTTTATGATTTAAACTTGCTACACTTCAAGCTTTTGTACTTAGCACCTGTAGAAGCAACAAGTTCTACAGCATATATTTTACTGTTTCATCTCAAAAAATTGTTTTACAAGTCCTAAGTGAAGTGTCTCTATACTCAAGGAAGTATTTTGTTTTCCATCAGTGCACGTGTAGATTCTGTTTAGCAGCCTGTACTTCATTATGTCTGTAAAGGAAATTTATCCCTCCTCTCTCTCCACACCTCCAGCCTGAATCCTTTACAGCCTCTAAAATGTTCCCCTGAAAATTAGCCCCCTCTTAATCAAAGTTTGTCATACATTTGAGTTAAGGGAGCAGTACTTTTACAGGGGAATAACTAGCAGAATTTGTACTGTCCAAATGAAAATGCAACTTTATCCAGGTTCAAGTGTCTACAGTAACAGAAGAGGGAATATATGTGATTATTTTGGTTGCTATGCTCGTTTCCTGACTTGCTATGTATTTGAACCACAGATTAGTGTCTAACACTTAATTTAAACCTTCAGATGCTTTTCTGTATAATACATCAGTACAGATAGCAATTAAAGATTGTATCCTTGCTTGAAAAATCATCACTTACCAACAACAGCACATTTATATGTCATTAGAGATGCTAAGGCTTTCACTTCATCCACACTGACATCCAAACTATAACGAATACCTGCAAAAGACACAAGAGGAAAAAAGGAATTCACTGAACAACTTCACAGGCATTTATATATTGGGAAGGTTAATTCTAGACCAGGACGCAATTCATGAACTTTCTTGCTTCAGGACTTTGAGAACAGTCACCCATTTTTCTACTTAATTCTTTTCTTCTTAATTCTTTCATGACTCAAGCAATTCTGTATGAAGTAGTTTAAAAGCAGCAACCAACCTTGGAGCAAAAATGCATGCTCCTTCAGAGAAAGACAAGCCAAGCTGAGAGGTAACTCAGAGCAGTTTTTGGGAGGCTTATAATGCTCATCAGCAACATGTAAGATCTTTAGCTTTGAACTTCATTCATTTTTTAGACAAGACAAACCACGTTCCTGAACGTAACTTACCTGTGTGTGTTAAAATCAAGATCTCCTTACTAGAGTAATGCAAGCTGCTGTTAAGTTATGAGCCTTGCAACACAATGGCTGCAGTCCAACAAAACTGTATGCTGCTTCAGGGCTCTGACGGCTAGGCACTGCCACGTAACGGAGAGCTGCAAGCCGCTCCTTTAATTCAAATTTGTTTTAAACATTTTGATGGAATAACTTTACCCCAGCAAGCTCGTGTGTGAGCGGGCCACCCGCCCTA
The DNA here is from genome assembly GCF_011077185.1 of Oxyura jamaicensis. Lineage (NCBI taxonomy): Eukaryota > Metazoa > Chordata > Aves > Anseriformes > Anatidae > Oxyura > Oxyura jamaicensis. The sequence goes on from NC_048898.1 coordinate 9,003,220, forward strand.
TACAATGCGGAAGCCAGCCCACACCTTCATCTGCTTTCAGTCACCAGCAGAACTGGAACCATGTGCTGACAAATGGTCCAGATGCAAATTGAAATTGTGGTCTGATAGCAGCTAGGTTGCAAAATGGGTGATCACTGCCTTCAAGGCAGCTCAGCAGACAGTGATTACACACGAGTAGAGATCTGCCACCTGCCTGACTCTTACACATCTTCTAAAACTGGGTTGTAGCTGTCCAATAAATCAACTGAATTCAAAGCTAAAATTAATGTATGCTGGAGGTAGTTGCAGAACAGAAAATATTTTTAGCCAAACTGACAGGGCACATAAGCCGAAATATGAAGTTTAAAAGCAACGTAATGCCCAAAGTTATGGGGCAGCAGCAAAAGAAAACAAACAAACAAACAAACAAACCTACAGCTGTTTGCTAGCTTCTATCCAAGCTTCTCCTACATCACTAACCATACAACAGAGCCCTGATGGATTTATTCTTTCCCCCTCTACTTCCCAAATCCTTGGCCGTAGGTTGAGCCAAGTGGCACAGTGGATTGTAGCAGGCACAGAGTGTCCTTCAGATGCTAGGACAAGGCACTGCGAATTTCCTATTATGTAAAGAGAAGACCATATTCAGGCCCTCAGGACTGAAAAAAGGCCAGCATACATTACCCAAACTAAAGCACTGTGCCACTCTGAAAGCCAGTCCTGAATGCTCTGGTAACCATCCCAGTTTCAGAGGAACTGAGTGCTGCTCAAATAAAGCTGAGAGCCCAGCTCTGCTTTCTTAGGTGATTTCAATCAGCAAAAGAAAGGACCATGCCTCCATGGAACAGAATTTAAATTGTGTGTGTATATGGGGGAAGGGTGGCCTCCAAAGGCGAATTCACTGGTTTCTGACCTAGGTAGCGGTGAAGGTGTTAATGTTTGGGCTTTCAAGAACCTTCTCTCAGGAAGTAACGTGTGAAATCTATGTGGTACCTATTAAAGCCCAACCCAACAGGAAGTTACAACGTATGATTTAACCGGTCTTACTGATCAGTTAGCTCAGAGGAGCAGTTAGCTTTTTGTCGAGTCTTGAGCAAGAGCAAACACCACTGGTGGCACTGACCGTCCTGCCTGGAGCCAGCGGTCCCTCTTGGCTGAGCAGGTACGCTCAGAACAGGGCTCCTCTGAAGGCCTTGCTCAAGCCAGCCAGCTCCAAAGCCCCAGTTTATGCTGAGCAGAAAGGAACTCTGCCCCACCAGCCCCATCTGAACTAGGTCACTGTGTATTGATTCAACCCATATATTTATTCAGACTTCAGCAAGTTGTGTACACAAAGCAGTTTTGCCAGAACTGTGACAGAACTACTCCTGCAGGCACACAAGATGTTGTTTATGGCTATATGGAAAGTACTAGGGGGGTGAAATAGTTTGGGGTAACTATTCTGTACAATTTCAACAGGGAAACAAAATACGAAAGGTGAGAGCAGTCCCTTTGCACCTCGTATGGAAGACAGTGCATGAAAAGGTGAACAAGCAGCAGTTTAACAAGACACGTGCAAAACACCTCCATCTCCTTGTATTATCGTCACAGGTTGCTATAAACTTTCTTGTAATAAATATTAAATGTTCAAACCAAATAAACTAGGGAAAAAGTCCCAACACTAGCAAAAGTATTAAAATGATTTCAGCTGAGTTACATTTTTCTGGGCAATTTTACCTTTTCCAGCAACTTAGCTTCTTTCATAGTCCTTTAAACAGTTTTAATTGAAATGGCTTGTTGGGTGGCTTATCATAAGTAGGTGACAAGCCAATTCAGAGTCGTGTTGACTTTGCTAGGCACTTCACTCCAGTTTAGCCACTAAAACATGTATTACGATGTCAGATGCAGTTCAGGGTGTGGATTTCAGGTTCCCTGACAGGTGACAGGCCGTTCCTGCCTTCTGTGGCACAGATGGATAGGATAGCATTTAAGATGTGCTAGCAGTTCATTCCTTTTCACTGCTCAGCCAGTTACTGTTTTTCAGGAACTGTAATCCTTCCACAGGAGGCCCACCTCTGACAGGGAAGTTATTTGTGCTGCGCTGCTAGGACTGATGAGAACCAGGCATCTGAGAATGCTGTACATTCCAGCTGCGAGAGGATGCACACAGATAAAAGACTTAATTTCTGTTCTATTTGGACATGAGTGAAATTTAGTTTGACAGCTTCCTAATTTGGCAGGAGGAGAGTATTGCCATGCATTAATATGGCTCTTTTGGCAGTGTTACTATGCATTCAATAACCCAATTCTAAAAATGGACCACAGATAAAGTACTGTTTTATTCGTTGTTTTGTTTGATTCTTAATACATAAGCAATTAAAGTCACCACTGCACAGCAATGTAGTTTTTTAAACCCTGGCAAGTTCCACATAGTTAAGTCTCTGGAAACTTGTGACTTTTACAGCTAGCTAGCTAGACAAAATAGTTTGAAGAAAGCCTCAAGTTACAGTGTGACTCACTGCCATGGAAAATACTTTTCACTGAAAAACATACAGATTCTTGTTCTGCTTGAGAATTCTTTTTCCTTGCCACACCCCACGAAGTTAAACAGCATGCGAAGCCTGAGTTTGTTTTTCTAAGCACAAGACAGTCTAGCTGAAGAATTATTTTCATCTTAATGTTGTTCCATTACTGGTCAGTGTATAGTTTGGGCTTTGCTACCACACTGCACTGTCATGGCTTTTAAAGCTTCCATTTTATAACCTCCATTTTGGAGCTGAACTTCACCCAGTTAACTCCTGCGCTGAGCCCAACGCTTGTTTTGTTCAAAGTAAAATTGGCTTATGATGTAAGCTTAGATTCTTAGCTGTAAGGACTAGTTTTCCCTTTTGCAAAAAGAGGTAGCCGAGCACCTGAGGCACAGTATTTTTGAAATACACGTCAAAGCAGCAATTATCAGCATGACTGTGTTTTGGGTTCTGTGATCACAGTGAGTTACCATGTTAATCAGCTGGTTTCTATTAAGGATTGTACTAACAGGCACGTAACGGGGCTTTGGATTTAAAAACAAAAACTGGCTAGCTTTTATGTTGTGCAGATTCCAGTACGTTTGTCATGCTTCCTTATAAAAGCAGCGTACAGAACCACCGACTTTTGGAGGATGATTACTGACTGCCTCCATGTAATACCACACACTTGGAGTAAGTTAGTGTCCTTATGGCCTGATCTTGTAGCGCAGCGATGACAAACAGTGCCTACCTACGCTAAGGAGCCCAAGCCGGGCCCCAAAATTACACCGTTACCACAGCAACACGGAAGCAAAACACGGTGAGCCCCGGTTCCTCATGTCTTGCGGGCCTCAGAGAGAAACTTCCCCACGCCACCCAGCAAACTCCAGGCAGACCTCTAACAAAGCCAGATGAGTAATTCGGTGCTGGAAAATAGGAGCATCGTACAATAATTGGCAACAAGAATTACTCATTCCTAAATTCAATTCACTGACTGCCAAGGGAGGAGATAAAGTTATTTGTTTCTTCACATACAGCATTAGTCAGCTACGACCTGGGACACAAAAGAGGCTCCCCTAGGGACAGGTCCCACCGTTCTGACAACCAGGAGTCTCCACTCAGTGACCACTAAGGTACCAAGCCAGACAGAACGCTTCACCCTACCGCTTCTTGTGCGCCTTCAGAAAGCTGTTCTGTTACTTGAAATGTAACCGTAAACATACATGTACGTTTATTTCAGTCCATGCAGAGAACACTGTGAAAACAGCTTGTGGGGCATTAGTAAGATCTTGCACTTTTAAATGTGAACACGGCAAGTTTTGTGTATGTACTGGCCCCACCAGGGAGGCACATAGTACCTGAACCTACAATATGGGTAGGAAGTAGGGTCTCACCTGCAGAACTACCTCAACCCTACCTAAAGGATGAGGTTGTTCATTCGGCTGCACTCAGAACAAGGTAGTACTAAGGACAGATACAAAGAGATATGGCAACATTGCTTCCATGCAGATATTAATACCATGTGCATGGGTGTGCGCAGAGGGCAGAAATAACAGTTCGGCCATGGCTAATTTAAATGCCATTGGAGCCACAAAACAATAAGCCACCACAGTGCTGACATGAAATAGGCAAACTGTGCTGTGCTTAAGAGTTTATTCCCTAACAAGATGGAGCTGATGCAATGCATGCAAATCAGATGCAAAAAACACCTGCTCAGATGACCCAGAGAACACGAGGGAGACAATCATGCAAGAGGTTCCCCTACTCACCCCCCCAGCACGTGTTTATCCAGAAAGCCTAATGCTGAGAGGTATGATCTCTCTATAAATAGACAAGGAGCCAACAGTAGCAAGGGAAAACAACTATTTAAGATCAAGGACAAAGCTGGCTACTGCACAAACAGTATGAGCTGATTACATGAGAAAGCCGAGACTGAAACAGTTTGTAGCCAGAAGAGAAAGGCATACCCTCCTGCAGGAGTATTAGAGACAAAAACCCAAACTGATAGGACTCATTGAGAATTTTAACTAGTTTATAAAAGGACGGCAATAGCATAGGCCAGCCATTTCTTATCCTTTTTTTTTTTTTTAATTTTATTTATATATCTAGTATTTATTGGTAGGCTGCAATAAGAAAACAGAAACTTGTGAAAATAAGGCATTTGTGTAAGCTTTAGCTATAATGGTGCAAGTGGGTACTTTTCAACAGAGTCATCTGTATTCAGCCATCACAGGCTAATTACCTTTTTTTCTGTACACATCTCAAATTCCTTCAAAGTTAGGTCAGCTTCCATGGTTTATTTCAGATTGTTGATAGTCTAGGTTACCCTTCTGTCATTTATATGGCTGCTAAGATACACTTCTATATCTTACCCTCTAAGACCCCTGGGTCAAAGACACGACCCTCAGAACTTTCCTGCATGATAAAAAAAAAAAAAAAAAAAGCCATCATAACAATCCCAGATAAACACAGCCTTGTGGAAGTGAAGGTACCTTACATTTTCACCCCTTAAAGGGTGAAAACCCCACTTCCAAAGGGGACCCAAAGGGGAATAAGCTATGTCACGGTAGCCAAGCCAACACAAGGGGCTGTGCTGCTCTGTTGCAGACAAGGTTAGCATCATGTATGCATACTGTTTTAAACAAGGTCACGTGCACAACTGCAGCTATTTGGTGACTGGACACTGATTAGCATCAGCCATAGATCTCTGCAACTGGAAAACTGTGGCAAGGGTAAGATGAATAAAATGTCACCTTGTGCAATAAGAAGCTCATTAGCATGTACTTAGATCAAGGGAGAAGGAGAAATTCTGATAGGCAGGAGAAAAACAGCCAAAACCAGAGGATTAGAAATTTTTGTAATACTGAAAAAAGCTCCTTCCACTAACCAGCTGAAAACCACAAAGAAAATCAGATCCATTCACCTCCAGTCAACCAAGGAAATGAAATGGTATCTGCATTTTAATACCGATAGTAAACATGATTTTTGAAGTGACGCGTGACAAAGTTTTTCAAAATCCCTAGAAAAATTTAAGTCAGACAAAATCTGCTCTGGAACTAAAGATGATTTTTGAGGTCTTTCTGAACTGAGGAAGCAGTTGAGACTCTGCAAGGGCAATCTGGGTGAGCATAAACAGCAGCTTAGCCTGTTTGCCAATTCTGATTGATTTTGTTTCATTGATAACAGACCTACTGGGCAGTCAGTTAACATGGGAAGGCTTTAAAAAGTTTTAAAACCATTTAATAGCTTTATCCCTGCAGTAAGTGCTGCCTAGCAAACATGGAATCAGTTCCATACTACTGAGCAGGTAGGAACTCAATGAGCTTATTCGTATTTGCACAATGGTTATTTTCACTAATCTAGTCTTTCACATGGACCTATGAATGGAAACAGTTGTCAGCAGCTGCATGAGAAAGCAGCTTAACCAGTTTTATACCTTTCACAGAGCCCAATAAAATTATTTACAAAGACTCATTATTTTAAATAGGAACTGCATGGGTACTTTTCAACAGAGTCATCTGTATTCAGCCATCTCATTTCCTGTACCCTGTTTGGTTTGTTTTAGTTCTTCAGGCAGCTGTCACTGCAATGAACAAGAGCAGCTGTGGTTTCCTGTTAGTGCTGGCCACTAGCACGCAAGTCACCACACAAGCAAGGGAAAGAATAATCTGACCCATAACATTACTTCAGCTACCACTGAGCATCAGCCCAGTCTCAAATACTCAGCTTGGATCATAAGAAAGTGGAGTTCCACCATGCAAGAAAACTGCTCCTGTCCAACTTCTCAAAGGAATGAGGAGGCATCTAATTAATTTTCTGTCCAGCAAACTGCTAAACTGCAGAAAACAGTCTTTAAAACCTGGATTTGTGTGCTGCAAGACCCACTACTTAAATGGGTATATTCGTGACCATCTTGTAAAGATAGCTACAGCACAGAAGAGAAGCACAACAAAAGAAGAAGAATCACCACCTTCCTGAGTTGCAAAAGTTTGTGGTCTTGAAAACAGAATTAAGGATTCTTTTCTCTAAAAAAGAAATAGGTAAGATGCCACAAGATGCAGAAAATGTTATTTCCAGGTTCCCTCAATGATGTGGAAGGTACACTTAAGTTATAATCTAAAAACAAAGCACATTTCAGTACATAGTGCTCAGTTTTCCTGAAAAGCACTTCTCTGGACCCATTGAAGAGTCACATGCACTACTGTGTAGCGACAACTGTGTCTGACACAATCGAGTCGACTTGTGTTTCTATACCCGCTTGGTGGGAGAGGAGGGCGGGTAAGTAAGCCATGAAATAATCTCCTGTTTATGTTAGCTGTGTATCAGAATGTTAGATCTGGGGCATTAAGAGCATCATACCTGTACAGAAATAAGTCAACTTTCCCATCAAAGTACAGAAGGTTTGCTATGCAAAAATTTATGATTCATCTTGATTTTGCCTTAATCCAGCCCAGCCCATGTGGTCTGCCATTCCATGTCTGTATCAGGCCTTCCACTCATGACCCTTATTTTCAAAGCAAGCCTCTTCTAGCGCTTGCTCTGCTGACTTGAGTTCTGTCTACTTGCAGGCAACTGAAAGTACAGCAGAAAAGAAGGTACAGAAGGACCAGTAGTCAAGGAATGGCTCCATTTCCACCAGCAGGTATCATTTGCATGCACTTGTGCGTTTTAAACTTGCTTTAGAAAGATCAACCTTGGCACTTTACAGATTGGGGCTGGACTACTAGGCAGGGATTGAAGTTTCACCCTAGGGTAGAATGAGCAGGCAAAAAAATTGAGGATGACATCGGTAACAGCAGGAAACAGACTAACTGCTATGATGCTAAGCTACCAACACTGACATTTAGTAGAAAATAAAAGGTACTGCATAAACTGCAGAATTAGTAAAGTATTTATGTAGTCTGTTTCCTCAACTAATTGAGCTGTCCCCAGGTTTAGAGCATTTCTATCAAAAATTTATTTGATTTACAGTACAAATTCTTGGTTAGTTCATGGTTAAATCTGTAAATTATCTCACACAAAAAGCTATGCAGATATACAATCGCTTATGAAGTATTTAGGTACAGATGCATATCAAGGAATAAGAAGCACAATTAAAATAGGACAACCTTTAAAAGACTAAACCCAACCCATCTCTTTCCTGCATCCCATACATGAATCTCAAAGTGCTCTTTCATCTTCTGTCTAAGCTGCATACAGTGTGGTATTTCACATTCTTCAGCCAGCAGCTCTTATTCTTCAGTTTATTAATAAAAAGCATACTACGTACATTTTCTGTAAATGCACTTCAAGATGCAAAGCCAAATTCGATCACAATTGATACAACATGTAAAGCTCAAGGAACACACAGGAGATGAGAGTTTAAAGTACAATGCTCCTTAAAAGAGTGACAGAGATGACAAAGCATACCTACTTGCTAGCAATTACCTAGCAGTAACTGAAGGCTCTTAGTACACGTCCATAAAAGCATCTGGTATGTGGAATCTTATTTTATCAAGCTTTGCTTTTCAGGCAGTACAAAGCCAAAGTTCCCAAGTCTGCATCTGAGGAGACGTAGGAGCAGTGTTCCTCCTACTGCTCTGAAAGCCTTCCAGATGCCAACTCACCCCCTTCTTTTAAAAGGTGACCTTATGTCCCTTGCTGTTTCTTGCTGGTGTGATTTACTTGCATCATACTCTGGACTCCGCAGCATGTAGGACACTTACTTCAGCAAGTTTTTCTGTTTCATACCACAATAAGAGGTTGAGTTTCATTTCCCTGGGCTTTGGATTTTTTTCCCCGTGGAATCTATTAAGATTTTAATTTAAAAATCACTTTTAAATAAAAGCTTAAGTTTTTGGTGCATTCCAGAAGGATGCAGAAATATCTTTACCACCCCTTCTCTCTGCAGTTTAAGAAGAAATATTCCAGTTTCCCCCACCTTTTTTACAGCAGGTCTCAAGCAGTCCATCTACACATGTATCTCACGTCCCATTTAAATTTACTACAAAGCCAGACCTGTCATCTGATAGGGAGCAGATTCCTAGAGAGCATTAGAAGGTGAAATCCATTTACGATCACGGCACTGAATAGAGTGGAAAGGAAATATCATTTGCAATTCCTTCCCTAAACCCATGGAGGGGAGTGGCACAGGAAGAGAAGAACAAACTGCTGAGACCGGGTGTTTCCTTCAGCTGTCATTTCTAACTGCCTTGACGTTTTCTGTGCAGGACTAACATCTCAAGAGCCCCGTTACTTACTTTTTACGTTCTTATTTCAGATCCCAAGTACAGATGCCTATAGAACCAAGGAGCAAATTCTGGAGTATGTTAGGTTGAAGGAACTGTCTTGGACCAGCCTACCAGGCAGGGCCCTTGCCTTCTGTGAGTGCTGCAGTGCTTGCTGCCGTGTCAGAGCAGCTGGGCATAAGAAATGCTAATTAATCAAGAATTTCTAGTGAGGATTTAGAGACGTAACGATCAGAACAGAAGGTATCCGATCACCCAACTGCTTCTTTTGTGGAGCGTTTTGTAATTGTTTGCTGTGAGAATAACCATTCTCCCAGTTCTGAGCCATGCTGACAGGACCCACGGGAAGCCATCGGGTGTTAACCAGTATCGCGTTACTTGGCCTGCCACCCAGCCGTATGTTGTTGTTATGCCACCGAGCAACACGGGCAGTGTGGAGAAGGGCTTGTTTGTGAGCAGCAGCACGGGGAAGCTGCCCGTCAGCGGTGACATGGCAGCAGGGCACTGAGCACCGGCGTTTTACAGCCGGCTGGGGCAGGGGCAGAGCCAACAGCGGCTGCACAGAGATCCTGCGGGCCCTGCTGCGAGCGGGCGCGGTGCTGGTGCCCCGTCCCCGTTAGCCCAGAGGCTGAGGCAGCCGCTTTGGGGCGAGGGCCGGGCTCGCCGTGCAGCCACCTCGGGGACGCGAGGATTTCGGGAAGGCGGGATTTTGGGGAAGTCCTGCCAAGGGGCTGGCCCGTCCCCCCCCACCCTCCCCCGGCGGCCGCGTCTCACCTCCCTTGCAGGGGGTGCGGTGCTGGCTGTGCTGCGCCCGGTAGCCCTCGATGACCTCCCACTCGCCGTTGTCGCGCTTGATGGGGAAGGAGACGCTGAGCACGTGGTTGCAGGGCTTGATGATGCGCAGGATGCCGCGGACGCGGTGCCGCCGCTCCTCCATGCTCTCGCGGGTGCGCAGCCCCTCCACCAGCTTGTCCTCCACGATGCTGGCGCCGCGGTCGAAGAAGCCCTCCACCATCTTGAAGAAGTTGGGGTCGTCCTCCTGCCGCGGGGACGCCGCCTCGCAGTAGCGCCGCCGCGGGCACCGGCCGCGGCCCCACGCCGCCACCACCACGGCCCCGGCTGGCTCGGAGCCGGCGGTGGCGGCGAGGCGCGAGGCCAGCTGCTCGCCCAGGCAGCGGTACATAGCGGCGGCCGGGCGACGAGCGCGGTGCGGGGCTGCCCCGGGAGGCGGGGGGCGCCGCCGCCGCCGCCGCCTTTAAACGGCCGCGGGGAGGGAGG